>NW_007378398.1:0-13472 GCF_000475195.1 Diaphorina citri | reverse complement strand
TAACTTACTAGCATTTTACACGTTTTTTGTAACTTTTCTTCAGGAAAGTAACACCATATTAATTTCTTTGTTATTGCACAAAAAAAAATGTTACTTACTAGCATTTTACACGTTTTTTGTAACTTTTCTTCAGGAAAGTAACACCATATTAATTTCTTTGTTATTGCATAAAAAAAAAACTTACTAGCATTTTACACGTTTTTTGTAACTTTTCTTCAGGAAAGTAACACCATATTAATTTCTTTGTTATTGCATAAAAAAATTGTTTTTCTTCTCCTTTTCTTGTTATACCCTTAAATTAAAGGAACATTCTGGAGATATTGTACCTACAAGTCTGTACTTTAGGAATTTCTTGTTAATGTTAAAATTCAACGGTCAAAGTTCAGCAAAGACGCCTCTCTCTACCAGTCTCTTGAGTCAAGAGAGTTTCTCTTTGTGATAAGAAAAATTACATCCCCAACCATTAGTAGTTCAACAATCATCCATTTCATTTTCTCTCCCCCTGAAGGCAATTCTTTTTCCCAACGATAGACGCCTCGCCTTCATGGTTTAATTTAAATGGTGGTTAGGTATGTGTGCTTCGGAAAATTCCCGCGGGCACAATGAAAATGCCACTTGTTACGTTTTTTCCCTCCCATTTTTACCGAATGTTTTTTCTCTTCTTTTATCACTACGTCTTTTACGTTTTTCTCTATTATTCTTGCCCTCCCTACTCACCTCCCATTTACCGAATGTTTTTTCTCTTCTTTTATCACTACGTCTTTTACGTTTTTCTCTATTATTCTTGCCCTCCCTACTCACCTCCCAAAAAGTGATTACTTTTTCGCCTGCGTAGCTCCAACTTCAGGATCCAAGCTCTGTGCATTCATGTCGATTTGTTTCTTTTCTGAATTCAGTAGATCACTTCAAAGAACAAAGAAATGAAAAACAGTTCTGGTTTAATATAAATAATAACAAGTAAGAACTTTTCTTTATTTACACGAAGTAAAATAGAAGCAGGCCCCGTTTTGTTTGTGTGTGTTTTTTATTCCTAGAAAAACAAAATAAATTATCTACATATATTTCTCTTTTTGCTTTGATCTCAAATGAAATGTGATTATGGCATCTCCACCATTTTTTGCTATCCTATGAAGGTAGTAATAAAGGATAAGAAAGAGATAAAGGGAATTGGAATATTTCTGCTAAGTAGCCTCCTCTTGTTTGGAGTGTTTTACATATGTATTATCGACCCTATATACGAGTAAACGAGTATACATAGGTATGTTTTTCAAGGTACTTTTGCCTGTTTGTTTTTAAAGAAAGATTCTCTCTCTAGGAAAATATGATTGGTTAATCCAAGAGTTAAACATAATTTAAACTCACTTTGTGGCCTTGGGGGTCAATGAGTCAAGGACTTACTGAAAATATCTTGTCCACATGTGCCTTGACCGTCGTGTCGTCAATCTGTGGCTCTATGTTGCGTCCCAGCATGTCGTATATGGAGGTGACCACCTCTTCCATTTCTTTCTTGGTGATGAGACCATCTCCGTTCAGGTCATACAGACCGAATATCCACTGGAGCTTCTCTTGAACACTGCCCCGCGACACTCGCGACAGAATACCGAGGAAATCCTGGCAACAGGAGAAAAATGGGCAAATTTTAATTTATAGTTTCCCTCTGTAAATAACTCTAAAAGAAAAAAATAAATAAAGAATGCTGGTAACTGGAGAATGAATTAGAATTCTTTGCCTTCACTTGACTATATGTATACCCTATTCACGATCTGAAATCATTCAATATTACATATTTGTCCTTGAAAAAGTGGATCTGCAGAAAGAAGAAGAAATCAATAATCTAAAATCCTTCAAGACATGTTGTATGTTATATGTAGATTAAAATTTGCCTTTGAAAAAGTGAATCTGCACATGAAAGACGAAGAAAAAGAGAAAGGGAGTAGAAAAAGAAAAACCTGATCTTTGCTCTCCTATAATGCATAGAAAAAAAGAGCATAAACCTATACGTACATATTTACATAATGCATGCATGTAGGTATAATTATTGTATATTTACTACTATTATGCACAAGTATCTATGTATGTATCTAGTACCGGAACACGGAAAATAAAGTATGTACAGTACCTACATATGTAATAATGTAATATGTATGTTATGCTGCATGACCTAATAATTATGTAGAAATTCCAGAGGAGCATTGAACAAACATTGGAAAATATTATAATTTCCATGCACCTTACGAGTACCTATGTACCTATGCATCTCTTTTGCTCAGGTACTCTTGTAGAAAATTTTCACTACGTTATTATTTACAACACTATTATTCTCATGTATTCCAACTGTGAACAAAGTATGCATACTTGCATACAAGATATTACTAGGTATAGTAGATAATCTATTGAGAGAAAAAAAAAAGACTGGAAAAATACACAGAGTGCACCTTACGAGTACCTATGTACCTATGCATCTCTTTTGCTCAGGTACTCTTGTAGAAAATTTTCACTACGTTATTATTTACAACACAAAGTATGCATACTTGCATACAAGATATTACTAGGTATAGTAGATAATCTATTGAGAGAAAAAAAAAGACTGGAAAAATACACAGAGAATCTTATATTATGAAATCAAGATCCATTTACTCATTCACATTTCATATTCACACACTGATCGCTCTATCTCCTTGCGTTGGAGAACTCAACATTGAACGCTAATATCTCACCGATGCGAGGAGTAGGGTGGGTTCGAATCCCAGAAGACATAATATTTATATACCTACTGTATAGCGGTAACAATTGCTTCAGCTTAACATACATCATCGGTTATTTTTCAATAGGGAAATAATTTTTGTAGTGATAGGTACATATGTACATGAATATAGTATTTTATAAATACGTTGAGCAAGTCGAAAAGTTGAGAACAGTTCTTGAAAATGCGTTGGAGAACTCAACATTGAACGCTAATATCTCACCGATGCGAGGAGTAGGGTGGGTTCTAATCCCAGAAGACATAATATTTATACCTACTGTATAGCGGTAACATGAGGAATAGAAATTGCTTCAGCTTATCATCATACATCATCGGTTATTTTTCAATAGGGAAATAATTTTTGTAGTGATAGGTATGTACATGAATATAGTATTTTATAAATACGTTGAGCAAGTCAACAGAAGATAACTACTAACCATATACATTTGCAAATGTTCACGTTGAATTCTCTAACACGTCTAACATCGAAGGTTTTAACTAAAAAAGAAAAAGGAGTTTAAAAATATATGTAAGATACCTAATACATAGAAGAAACCTTTTAAAGTTATTGCTCTTTTTATGAGGGTGTGATTTTGAAAATACATATTGAAGTTCAAGCTCCTTTCATCTGGTAATATTATCTGGTTCCGGGTAATACATAGGTATAGATAAGAAGTTTAAGCGTAACAGAAGTGTTTACGGTTAGGCTTTTGCAAGAACTAATCTGAGTGTAACCTATTTTACACTCGTAAGCACTACCTATAATATTTATATTTGAGCTCATGAGATCAAACTTTGGTGTGGCAGAAAACAATCTAGTGAATTAATGTCAAAACTGTGAATGTTAAATATAATTTGAACAAAGTTCCCTATTTTTTCATTCCCTGTTTTCTGCTCTCAAGTCAACTCAAAAGATGTAAAGAAAATACTGTAAGAGCACCACTGCTTTTTAAAGTATCAAAGAAAAAAAATCAAAGTAATACAACAAGAATTGGTCAGGTTTAAAACCTTTATACCAGAGTTTAAATCCGAAAAAACTCTAGAAATTGAAGGACCTATTGTCTACTCTAATAAGAATAAATTTGGTGGTTATTCTAATTTTGAAAGAAAACTCTTTTATGTAGTAAAGTAATATTTATCATTTTCTCTTTAGTTTAAGAAGTCGGGATGAATGTCATCAGCCATTGTTCAAAATAAAATAGGTAGTAAGTTATTGTAGAGTTACACATTACACAAGTCATATCAATGTAAGTTACACATTATACTGATCTCAATTAGCTAAGTACGTTACGTTATGTACGTAATAGCCCAACGAACCAACGTACTAACCAACGAGTACTATCCCAACGCGTAGAGTTACACATTACACAAGTCATATCAATGTAAGTTACACATTATACTGATCTCAATTAGCTAAGTACGTTACGTCATGTACGTAATAGCCCAACGTACTAACCAACGAGTACTATCCCAACGAGTAGAGTTACACATTACACAAGTCATATCAATGTAAGTTACACATTATACTGATCTCAATTAGCTAAGTACGTTACGTCATGTACGTACTAGCCCAACGAACCAACGTACTACAACGAGTACTATCCCAACGCATACTTCAAGTAGAGGACACCTATCGTGTAGTATAAATATAACAAGAAACAGTTCAACTCCACTGATTAAGGTCTAAATTCATAGTTGGGGAAAGCGTTTACCAAAGAAAATTTCTCTGAAAACTTTTGCTCAAGACTTCATGAATTTAGCCCAGAAATTTTTATATTCTCAAAGAGTATTTTGGCACAATATAAAATGACCAACAAAGTTGGGGCCGGACATAGTCGAACTAAGAACATTTGATGGTAAGTTGTTGACGGACCTTTCAAACTTCAAGAACTCATTCACACAACACAGTGGAATTGAAATGAAATTTAACAAAGCTACTCCCTAAAACAAACTCAAATCTAAACTCTACTGGTAACTTCACAATGAACATCGTAACAGAAATAGAAAATATAATGAAAAAATGAAAATAAACAAGAAAACAAAACTGGACGAACAAATGACTCGGATTGGCTACATGTTTCCGCCAATCAAAGTTCAGATGATGGCAGAGGACCTCAGGAGAGACCATCACAGGATTGTGTCCAACGTTTCCAGGGACTTCAGGATGCCCTCATCGCGAGAACACCATTGAATCAGTTCGTCTATTGTCACCACGCCATCCTTGTTGGTGTCTATTAGCTGGGGAAACGAAAACAAAGCGACAAAACAATTTACTCTGGAATAAATAACAAATTATTCGTATGTATTATTTTCTCCCATACCTAGATCACAAAACTTAACTACAGACTATACCAATTATAGGATTAGATAAGGATTAGTCATTAGACCATGGAAAAAACAAGGAAAGATTCCCCACCAATGACACAAGGTTATCCTTAATGAAATAGACAACTTTATTTATAAATATACCTAATTGAATCAGTTCGTCTATTGTCACCACGCCATCCTTGTTGGTGTCTATTAGCTGGGGAAACGAAAACAAAGCGACAAAACAATTTACTTTGGAATAAATAACAAATTATTCGTATGTATTGTTCTCTCCCATACCTAGATCACAAAACTCAACCACAGACTATACCAATTAGGATTAGATAAGGATTAATCATTAGACCATGGAAAAAACAAGGAAAGACTCCCCACCAATGACACAAGTTTATCCTTAATGAAATAGACAACTTTATTTATAAATATACCTACTTCCTAAAATATACTTCCTATACTTCCTTCCTATTTCCTATAATTTAAAGTAAAATAAACGGGAAATAAATTCTCCAGAAAGCAAAAGACGGAAAACGCAGGAGTTTTGGCGTCTCCACCAATAAGCTCTTTGTGAAATAAATTATTTGAAAGCTAATGTTGTTCATACGTAATGTTCTTCCGAGAAATTCAAACTATTTTATCCATAACCAGAGAGCGATGACTGTGTCTTCTGTTTTCTAAATGGAGAAAAGATGGAGCTTTTAATGTACAGCTTTTCTGAGAAATTTACATCGTTTTCTTTTATCCATAACCAGAGAGCGATGACTGTGTCTTCTGTTTTCTAAATGGAGAAAAGACGGAGCTTTTAATGTACAGCTTTTCTGAGAAATTTACAGCGTTTTCTTCGTTTAGAGCGAAATGGTGCTTTATGTCTACGAGGACACAGGAATAATTGAGCATTTTATTGCGGTGAGGGTTAAATCAATAAGGAATGCTACTGGCAAATAATGGCATTCTTATTGTTTTTGATTTTATTTACATTGGGGAGGAATAGCAAATGAGATAAAAAAAAATCTGGTGTCAACATCACACGACTTTCCTTATCCTATTGAATGATGCTTATTAAATCAATAAGGAATGCTACTGGCAAATAATGGCATTCTTATTGTTTTTGATTTTATTTACATTGGGGAGGAATAGCAAATGAGATTTAAAAAAAAAAATATCTGGTGTGAACATCACACGACTTTCCTTATCCTATTGAATGATGCTTATTTGGGTTTTCTTAGGACACCTATCGTGTAGTATAAATATAACAAGAAACAGTTCAACTCCACTGATTAAGGTCTAAATTCATAGTTGGGGAAAGCGTTTATCAAAGAAAATTTCTCTGAAAACTTTTGCTCAAGACTTAATGAATTTAGCCCAGAAATTTTTATATTCTCAAAGAGTATTTTGGCACAATATAAAATGACAAACAAAGTTGGGGCCGGACATAGTCAAACTAAGAACATTTGATGGTAAGTTGTTGACGGACCTTTCAGACTTCAAGAACTCATTCACACAACACAGTGGAATTGAAATGAAATTTTGTGAACTATTTTCGTTTCAAAATAGACGAGATATTTTTTTAAAAGAGATAAAAATTGAAGGAAAATAGTTTTGCTTGATATAAAAAATAATAACAACAACCTAATATTTTTTTAAAAGAGATAAAAATTGAAGGAAAATAGTTTTGCTTGATATAAAAAATAATAACAACAACCTACAAACTAAAAACAGAATATTATATTGAGTAAAGTAGTTTTTATTTATGTACACTCAGGATATTGGCCCAAAAATCACCTAGGCCTAATAAAAGGAATCTGTTAGTAACAGGGTCCCATTTTTCAAAATAAAAAAATATGTCGTATTCAAATAATAAAAACTAAATAAATGTAAATTAATAATAAAATACTCAGGTTTGAGAATGTTCACTTAAGGGCAGATTTTAACGTTTTTTAACGGGACGAAACACGAAATAGATCTGAATATGTAAGTTGATGTTAAGGAATGCTACTGGCAAATAATGGCATTCTTATTGTTTTTGATTTTATTTACATTGGGGAGGAATAGCAAATGAGATAAAAAAAAAAAAATCTGGTGTCAACATCACACGACTTTCCTTATCCTATTGAATGATGCTTTTTTGGGTTTTCTCCTAACCTAACTTTTACAATATCTCTAAACGTAAAGTCGGTATAGCTGAAAACCGCCAAAAAACGGTCAACAACCTCAAAAAGCGGTCAAAATACCGCCGACCTTAGCACCTATCTCAACTAAACGTGTGTTACATCCTTGTCACATTCGTAAACTACATACCAAATTTCAAGTCTCTTATCCATAACCAGAGAGCGATGACTGTGTCTTCTGTTTTCTAAATGGAGAAAAGACGGAGCTTTTAATGTACAGCTTTTCTGAGAAATGTACAGCGTTTTCTTCGTTTAGAGCGAAATGGTGCTTTATGTCTACGAAGACACAGGAATAATTGAGCATTTTATTGCGGTGAGGGTTAAATCAATAAGGAATGCTACTGGAAAATAATGGCATTCTTATTGTTTTTGATTTTATTTACATTGGGGAGGAATAGCAAATGAGATAAAAAAAAAAATCTGGTGTCAACATCACACGGCTTTCCTTATCCTATTGAATGATGCTTATTATTTGGGTGTTCTCCTAACCTAACTTTTACAATATCTCTAACCGTATAGTCAGTCGGTATAGCTGAAAACCGCCAAAAAATGGTCAAAAACCACAAAAAGCGGTCAAAATACCGCCGACCGTAGCACCTATCTCAGCTAAACGTTTTGTGTTACATCCTTGTCACATTCGTGAACTATATACCAAATTTCAAGTCTCTAGCTCATACCATTCCCGAGATGTTAAATTACACCGAAAACTGCCAAAAAGCGGTAAAATGCCGCCAACCGTTGCACCGATCTTAACCAAAAGTTTCGTGTCGCATCGTTGTCACATTTGACATCTACATACCAAATTTCTAGTCTCTAGCTCTTACCGTTCTCGAGATATTTTATCTACAGACAGACGCCAACCGTTGCACCGATCTTAACCAAAAGTTTTGTGTCGCATCCTTGTCACATTTGACATCTACATACCAAATTTCTTGTCTCTAGCTCTTAGCGTTCTCGAGATATTTTGTTTACAGACAGACAGATAGAAGGACAGACACACGGACCAATGACATCCTTGTCACATTTGACATCTACATACCAAATTTCTAGTCTCTAGCTCTTACCGTTCTCGAGATATTTTATCTACAGACAGACAGACAGAAGGACAGACACACGGACCAATGGCTGAAACTTTGGATTTAGGCTCTAGGAACCTCAAAACGTGTTTTGGCACTAAAAACTGACCATCGAAAATTTGACCCGATTACATTACTTTCCTTCCTATAGGATAAGGAAAGTAAAAAGGGACAATATGAGGAGATGATAAATAAATTAGAAAATTCAAAGTGTTCTGCTTAAAACTTCATGGTCGTGTTGTTGTTGTTGTTAATATTCTTAAAATTGTTGGTACGGTAATGGTAATAAATCAAATCTGCTAGTTATAGTTTCTGTGTGACGTAGCCCGGGACCACAAATTGAGTTTAAACTCCGTTTAAGTTTTAATCTCGTTTTAAGGAATCTAATTGGCTAAAAAAAATCATTAAAAAAAAATCAACCAATAAATTAGATTGGTTAGTTTTCAATTTCGTAATAGTTGAAGAAAGAAAATGCAGTTCTTTAGAGAGAAAAAAGATACAGACGAAGACAGAAAATAAGATGGAATGGTAAAAGTAAGCATTTCCTTTCGTCTTACGAAACGACAGGTAGATCAAATGAAAATAATTGAATAACCCCTGGAAATCAAAGGGCAGGTGAGTTCGAGACATAAAAAATTCTAAACCGTGGAAATACGGATAAAACAGACATTAGAAAAAAAAATCCGTATTAATATCTAATATCCTTATTAATATCTAATAAGATAAATAATTGAACGTGTTTTTTTCGTCCGCTAGGTAGCGCCAGTATCCAAGCACGGTTGCGGAGGAGCAGAAAGAAATGCGCAGAAATTAGTGTTGGGAACAATCGATTATTTCACATAATCGATTATCAATAATCGATTATAAAAAATAATCGATTAAATAATCGATTATTCTAATACGTGGAAAAGTCATGAGAAAAGTGCCTTACCCTGGGGGGGGGCACTTCTTGTACTTTTAGCACATCACATTAACAACTAAAAATAAAAACCAATGAACCTGTCATCAATCAACCAGTTAAGTCTAATGACTAATGATGACTAAACTAAGAGCTAACTAATAGCTCATCTATTGAGGGTGTCACAAATGTCATGAGAGTGCTGATTGGCGGGTTGGATTCCCATTTATCATTATCAGATAAAGTTTAATTGTGGTCGGCTGACTTTCTTCTATCCTATCATTCCTATCATTCTCTCTTCTGCTTTAGGGCGATAACTACGATAAGACCTTAGCCTTAGACTGATGGTCCAGTTCCTTCTATTTAACCTCATAGGTATAAGATATAAGTAATACACATAAATTACATACCTAATGACATACATATGTTAAATAATATATTTTTCATGCAACAAGGGAAAAAAAAGTTCAAGAGGAAAGAATTAGAATTGGAAATTAGAAATATTTATTTTGTTGTTCCGTTTATTAGAGAATGAGCGAAAAATTACAAAAATCAACTGAAAATGGTAAAAATACCAAAATGTGATTTTCCGATTATTTTTCATAATCGATTATACTTTCGATTATTTTTTATAATCGATTACGATTACGATTATCAATAATAATCGATTAATCGATTATCATAATCGATTATTCCCAACACTATCTGAGGAGAAAGAAATACAAAGAGAGAGAGAGAGAGAGAGAGAGAGAGAGAGAGAGAGAGAGAGAGAGGAGTCATAAATAAATATTGTACGACTTTATTAAATTCAAGTGAGTTATAAACTTATGAAACATGGCTAACCCCTTCCTTCATTTCCCCATTTTCCTTCTCGCTCCTGTATCTCCACATAAGTCTGGATATTTTTTCCCTACTCTGATGGATGATATTTGAGGGAAAAATAATAATAAAGATGATTCTTGTGCTAACAACATGGAAGGTATGGTATCTATCATGAAAAGTTTGAAGAGGTGTCTTCTCTTATCATGAGCAAATATTTTTCCATTATTTTATTTTCGAGAGAAAAAAAATATTAATTAATTTCCACCAACTTTTTAGTTAAACTTTATTCATGTTAGGTACTTTTTTTATTGTTATCAAACATACGACTAGTTTAGTTGATTCTTTTTTCATTATTTTAAATCCACTTCGGATATTTTGTTTTTCCAACAGGAAACGTGTAATTAAGTTTATGTATTTTTATAGTGACAAAGGTGCCCTAATGCAGGCCCCGAGAACAAAGAAATGAAAAACAGTTCTGGTTTAATATAAATAATAACAAGTAAGAACTTTTCTTTATTTACACGAAGTAAAATAGAATACTCGTAAACTATTCTAGTCAAAAGAGTTTCGATAGTGAGAAGAGAATTCTAAAATGTCAAGAAAAGAAAGAGAAAATTGGTTTACCTACAACACAACTGAAAAGTTGAGCAGGCCCCGTTTTGTTTGTGTGTGTTTTTTATTCCTAGAAAAACAAAATAAATTATCTACATATATTTCTCTTTTTGCTTTGATCTCTGAAAGTATGTTTTCGTTCAAATGAAATGTGATTATGGCATCTCCACCATTTTTTTTTTGCTATCCTATGAAGGTAATAAAGGATAAGAAAGAGATAAAGGGAATTGGAATATTTCTGCTAAGTAGCCTCCTCTTGTTTGGAGTGTTTTTAGTGTTTTATATGTATTATCGACCCTATATACGAGTAAACGAGTATACATACATAGGTATAATTTTCAAGATACTTTTGCCCGTTTGTTTTTAAAGAAAGATTCTCTCTTTTATCCTATGAAGGTAATAAAGGATAAGAAAGAGATAAAGGGAATTGGAATATTTCTGCTAAGTAGCCTCCTCTTGTTTGGAGTGTTTTATATATGTATGTATTATCGACCCTATATACGAGTAAACGAGTATACATAGGTATGTTTTTCAAGATACTTTTGCCTGTTTGTTTTTAAAGAAAGATTCTCTCTTTAGGAAAATATATATTGAGAGAGAGAGAGGGATAGAAAAAAAGGGAGCTCTAAGAATAATAAGAAAAGCTAAAGAAGTTAAATAAATCCATGTAATTACATTAGGAACAGCAGCCAGACTAGACGATAATGGTAAATAATTACCATCAGTGACGCAGAAACGAAGGGGGCAAGGGTTTAAAAACACTTTTCGATCTCAATTTCGTGATGCAATTTCTCCGGGCACAAGATTCGATTTGTACGTTTCTAGGTTTTCCTTTCGAAAGTTTTTCTTTTCCTTCGAAAAAGAAAACTGGATATAAATGGGTAAAGAGAATAAAGAATAAAGAGATCTGTTTACAAAGATTTCCTCAAAGCATTGAAGACACACTGAGGATATGTTGTAAGACATAATGGTAAAGAATTACCATCAGTGACGCAGAAACGAAAGGGGCAAGGGTTTAAAAACATTTTTTTTCGATCTCAATTTCGTGATGCAATATCTCCGGGCACAAGATTCGATTTGTACGTTTCTAGGTTCTCCTTTCGAAAGTTTTTCTTTTCCTTCGAAAAAGAAAACTGGATATAAATGGGTAAAGAGAATAAAGAATAAAGAGATGTGTTTACAAAGATTTCCTCAAAGCATTGAAGACACACTGAGGATATGTTGTAAGATTCCTTCGAAAAAGAAAACTGGATATAAATGGGTAAAGAGAATAAAGAATAAAGAGATCTGTTTACAAAGATTTCCTCAAAGCATTGAACACACTGAGGATATGTTGTAAGACCACAACAGGTAGGTCTTTTTTCCGAGAAAAGCCACTGCACTCGGTTGTTAAATAGACAAGTTTACGTTGAGAAAAGTAAATAATGAGAGTTTAGAGTTCCGTCTAAAACTCCATGTAACACCTCTTGTTTTTCAAATAAACGGAACGGAAGGAAAAGAGAGAAAAACTCTCATGAACTCTAACTACTTTTTGATGATGAAAATAGTTTTACGAAGGAGTAAAACAGGTATGTTATATAATTTTTTGAGTTCCGTCTAAAACTCCATGTAACACCTCTTGTTTTTCAAATAAACGGAACGGAAGGAAAAGAGAGAAAAACTCTCATGAACTCTATAACTACTTTTTGATGATGAAAATAGTTTTACGAAGGAGTAAAACAGGTATGTTATATAATTTTTCTAGACTCAGGTGGAGATTACGATTTAGTTTGAGAGCTATCCAGGAAATCCAGGTCAACTTTCACAACATCTCGTGCTTTACGATTTTGATGTTATTGAATTCATTACGAAAGTTGAGTTATGAGTGAAAAACTTTGTGCTGCATAAAGTTTAAACCTTTAGGTACTGCTTAAGTGTTTGCACTGGGTAAGTAAGTTATTGTAGAGTTACACATTACACAAGTCATACCGATGTAAGTTACACATTATACCGATCTCAATTAGCTAAGTACGTGTACGTCATGTACCTAATAGCGTAAACTATCCCAACGAATACTTCAAGTACATACTTACATCTCAAGTAGGTATACAATGACAATGGTATGTCATAGTAATACATACACATAACTACTCATGTAGACTCAGGTGGAGATTACGATTTAGTTTGAGAGCTATCCAGGAAATCCAGGTCAACTTTCACAACATCTCGTGCTTTACGATTTTGTTATTGAATTCATTACGAAAGTTGAGTTATGAGTGAAAAACTTTGTGCTGCATAAAGTTTAAACCTTTACTGTTTAAGTGTTTGCACTGGGTAAGTAAGTTATTGTAGAGTTACACATTACACAAGTCATATCAATGTAAGTTACACATTATACCGATCTCAATTAGCTAAGTACGTGTACGTCATGTCGTCATGTACCTAATAGCGTAAACTATGCCAACGAATACTTCAAGTACATACTTACATCTCAAGTAGGTATACAATGACAATGGTATGTCATATAGTAATACATACACATAACTACTCATATCTCAAGTAGGTATACAATGAGTAATGACAATGGTATGTCATAGTAATACACACATATAAGTACTCACATACTCGTATTTATTCATGATCATCCTCAAAGCTACTCCTTAAAACAAACTCAAATCTAAACTCTACTGGTAACTTCACAACGAACATCGTAACAGAAATAGAAAATATAATGAACAAATGAAAATAAACAAGAAAACAAAACTGGACGAACGAATGACTCGGATTGGCTACATGTTTCCGCCAATCAAAGTTCAGATGATGGCAGAGGACCTCAGGAGAGACCATCACAG
>NW_007378397.1:58084-118004 GCF_000475195.1 Diaphorina citri | reverse complement strand
TGTGGGTATTAGCCTCACGGTGCCTTTGCCTCGCTTGGAGGGAGTTCCCATCATCAGCGGAAGAGTGAACATTGCCTACCACGCCCATACGGGACCGGTGCGATTCCTTCTGGCACTGCAAGACTCACCTACTGCTCTGAAGAGGTAAGTTGAGAAGTTCCTCAAGCTTGACTTAGTGGTCCCGGGCTCAATCCCAGAGTTTGTGAAGTCAGTTGACTTAGTGGGTCCGGGTTTAATCCCAGAGTTGATTAAATTGTATCCCTATTTCGATTGTAAATAGGTATTTCAGATGGTTTTGTGAGGTCAGTTGACTTAGTGGGTCCGGGTTTAATCCCAGTTGATTAAATTGTATCCCTATTTCGATTGTAAATAGGTATTTTAGATGATTACTTTCTGGTGGTCTTGTGTTGTATCAGCAATTAGTATCAATCTGACAAACAGTGTACCTACTAGAAAACAAGAGGACGGATACGCTATGCCACAGGGCGCATATGCTATCGAGCTTAATTCTGACAAACAGTGTACCTACTAGAAAACAAGAGGACGGATACGCTATGCCACAGGGCGCATATGCTATCGAGCTTAATACTGACAAACAGTGTACCTACTAGAAAACAAGAGGACGGATACGCTATGCCATAGGGCGCATATGCTATCGAGCTTAATATTCGTTCTCCATACTCCGGATGATAAAGAGAAGTCTAGCTACTTCTGGATATTTTAGGGGATTTTCTTCGTCATAAGGTCGAGTATTTTCGGGAAATTCTCCATCACAATATCGATCTTAATTGATGTACTTGTTCTTTGTCCCCAGACTTCCTACCAAAGCTCTGGCCTGTGACATCTATGGCTTGTACGGTGAACTGATGTACATCAAGGATTACGAGACTGAAGCTCCTGGGGGCGCCGGCAAAACAGAACGGGCCCCCTCGCAGTGGTCCCTATCTTCATCGTCTGAATCGGGCTCTGTCATGTCGCGCCGGGAAATGCAAGAAAAGAAGGAGTACACCTTGGTGACCGTATCCAACAGCCGAAACATTTATGTTCCCCACAGGAACAAAAGATTTTGGCTTACGAATCCCGAATCTGCACAATTTATTTAATCTTTCATCACTATCGTCATTTGTGCCATGTCACATCTTCACCGACAAACGATTTGTATCATTAAATTTTGTACTCTAGAAAATTGTGTTATTCGTCAATGGTCTGTTTGTTCGCCTGTGAGGTTCCTGATGCCCTCAATAAAACCTAAAGACATCGTTACTTCAGCACCTTCTTCCGAGTTTATTTAAAGCTTCAACTTTGTTGAAATTAAACATGAAATAATAAATCCCAAAGAGCACGAAATATGTCAACAATATTATATTAAATTCTTCTTCTACTACTCTTTGCTCTTGATATTCACCCAAGTGGCAACACAAATACATTGCTCAAGAACTCTGGTGTCCTATCCAGATTTTGTTTCAAATGCCAAAGATAGCCCGATAACTACATAGTCCGTAGATATGTGAAATACTCGTATCTATACTTAGTTCGGTATACGAGTATACTGTAATACCCGTCATTTGTGCCGGGGCGGACCAAATCACATCAGGATTAAGGTTAAACGAGCATTTTCCTATTACCAGTACCCGGGTCAATCTCGGATTGAACTGAATCCCGAAATAATCCGCACTGGTAAACCTCAACCTTGGTGTTTCGACATTTCGTTAAATTTTTCTTAGGAAGTAACTACTCGTATGTATATCTTATGTCCTATTTAATCACCTTTAGGATCCAAGAAACCAGATGGGTATTAAACCCCGGTAACACTGGACCCCTAATTCCCACCCTAAGGCCAGCCACACACTACCAGGTAGACCTGACAGGTACACCTGATCAGTTCACCTGATAAATTATACCTGTTACCTGATGAGTACACGCACTATCAGGTAGACCTGACAGGTACACTTGATCAGTTCACCTGATAAAAAGGCCAGCCACACACTACCAGGTAGACCTGACAGGTACACCTGATCAGTTCACCTGATAAATTATACCTGTTACCTGATGAGTACACACACTATCAGGTAGACCTGACAGGTACACTTGATCAGTTCACCTGATAAGGTATAACTGATGAACACACACACTATACCTGACAGTTACGGCTAAAAAGATCCGCCTGTCAGGTCTACCTGATAGTGTGTGGCTAACCTATAACCCGACTTCTGTTTTCTCTCCAGGACCTCCTGAACCACACGGGCCATGGTCATCCAGACCGAATGTCCCTCCAGCTAGCTCTCACCCAGTTGGAATCTCTGGCAGAGCTACTGAACGAGCGAAAACGAGAGGCAGAACAAACCCAGGCATTCAAAGATATCCTCAAGTCAATCTCAGGCAAACTCAGCACACGCCCTCTGGCGGATGTACATCGCGTTCTGTTGAGACAAGATGACGTCACTCAGCTGGTAAGTGCCTTGGTAGCTCGGTCGTCTAGTAAGCTGGAGGGCGCAGGTTTGAATTTTAGCGGAGACGTATAATTTTACCATCTTACTTTAGGTTTACACATAATTATGTGACTGACTCTATGTTGCTTTCTATGACTTTTGATTTCAAATTTTGGACTTTAATTGTGTGTCTGTCTGCGCTCACGCAAAAGCCAACATTCATTTCAACATTGAGTTATACTCGTCCCGAGAGTTCATTATTTTAGAGAAAACTCAGGAACACCATAAATGAGTATACTTACATGAGCACGAAGCAAGTAGATATATATACAAGATCTAATCATCTTATTATTACTATTATCAGCTGCTATGGTTGTTCTATAAATTCTTATTGGAAGCATTATCCAGATCATAAAGTTCGCTATATACATATTTGACTACTTCTGTTTCTGCTCTTGTATTGTTGCTTCCATGATAATTCCTGATGCTAACTATTTTGCATAATGCTTCAATGAACGCTTTTCCATCTTTTTTCCTCGTGATAATTGAATTCGTTATCTTTGAACATTCTTCTCTCTCTCCCCCCCCTCTCTCTCTCTCCCTCTCCCTCCCTTCGAGTAGCTGTTGGAAACAAGTACCTATTATCTCTATCCAGTTCTCCTCTTCCTCTCCCAATATTTTTCTTTAATTCTATTCAGTCTTATTTCTTCATATAACTCCTCTATCTTCTTTCATTTAGCTCCCTTTTCCTCTTCCTCGGATCTTTCTTTAACTTACCCTTTTACCTCTGTTTGATGTACTATTCAAAATTATTCATTTGTTTGTTATCCTCCTTTATGCATTGAGTAAATAATTTAGATTGAGCTGCTGTTGAACTCTCTAACTATGTTCACTCTTCCGTTAGTTCAGTTGTATTTGCTTCATTATATCGTCTCAATAGATCTCTTGTGTTTGAATCTAGTGAGACACTGTTACTTTACATAAAATGAACCCTTAGAGGACCATCAGTTTTCTTGGACTCACCCGTAACCCCTAAATTTACTTGGGTCATTTTTTCGACTTTCCTGGCATCACTGTTGATGGATTCCAAGAGTATTGTGCTGCCCCACTAAGAGCCCAACACTGGCACGAAATGCGGCATCATAATGTAGATCAAAGCAAGGGATGAAGAGAAATAGGAGTAAATTTACTTGGGTCATTTTTTCGACTTTCCTGGCATCACTGTTGATGGATTCCAAGAGTATTGTGCTGCCCCACTAAGAGCCCAACAATCCCAACATGCACTGGCACGAAATGCGGCATCATAATGTAGATCAAAGCAAGGGATGAAGAGAAATAGGAGAAATTTGATTGGTGTAGGAATCTTCGAAGGTCACGTGAAATAAAAGATCTCAATATAAACAAACATGAGTGCCATAGATGGCAACATTGTCCGCGCCTGAGATAACACCGTTAGGTTCTCAACAAGAAGATTTCTGGAACAAATCCACTGGTTAATGGTAATAGAAAGGGTAAAACAGATGTACACCCCTGATACGGGGATTTGCCTGAGGGCCATGTGGCCTTTTTAAGGCATGTGCCATCAAAACACTAACTTGATATATCATTGATATGATAAGGTACCTATTGATATCGACGGAGTAGAGAAAGGGTAAAACAGATGTACACCCCTGATACGGGGATTTGCCAGAGGGCCATGTGGCCTTTTTAAGGCATGTGCCATCAAAACACTTGATATATCATTGATATGATAAGGTACCTATTGATATCGACGGAGTAGGTACTGCCCACCATCTGTTAGAAGGAATTTGCTGTATCAGTTAGATCTCTTCTTTTTATTCTTGAACGTATAGTTAATATAGTTATAGTTAGTAGTTATCTATTTCTTTAGCCCTTCGTCCTTAACATACGAGTGCGCCTTATCACAACCGTTTTATATGTACCATGCAGTTGATATAATCTTTCCCATATATCATCATTATCGTTTGCCTCTATATCTTTGTTCATTGGCAACTTTGGTTTACACGTTTAAACTGGCATTGCCGACAGTCTGATGACCTTGGGTGTTGAGATCGATCTGACTGATAGATTTCTGTTTCTGAGAAAGGAATAATGTTCCTTATTCTACATAACATGTTCAATAACTTTTATGAATTCAATTTGATTTTTCCTAGAAACGAAGTACCTACGTAAGGTGTCTTGATCTGTTAACTTTTTGTGACTTTATAAGACTCCCAAAAATGATGCCTTTAATGGCCATGTGGCTTAAGGCATGTGCCATCAAAACACTAACTTGATATATCATTGATATGATAAGGTACCTATTGATATCGACGGAGTAGGTACTGTCCACCATCTGTTAGAAGGAATTTGCTGTATCAGTTAGATCCCTTCTTTTTATTCTTGAACGTATAGTTATAGTAGTTATCTATTTCTCTAGCCCTTCGTCCTTAACATACGAGTGCGCCTTATCACAACCGTTTTATATGTACCATGCAGTTGATAATCTTTCCCATACTCATCTTTCATACTACAATATTCCCGTGAAATATGTTGAAACCACTTGAGTTTTCGTACAGATTTCAGTTTATTGAACAATTAAACGCTCGTACAATAGGTTTTTCTTTGTTGAAAAGACAGAATTGTGCTTTTTGTTGGTATTATCTCAACTGAAACTTGATTGTATTTTTTACCCTTTCTTAGGTGGAAGAGGAGACCAACTTTGGAAGCCGAAGACTCCTGCCCCCCTCTCTACCTCCCCCACCTCCCCATCTCAGCACTCAAGAGCTGAAAAGTCGTCACATTGTGGCCGCCATAGTCCAATCTGAAAACTCTTACCTGGCAACATTGCATAGGCTTGTTAATGTAAGTATTAGTAATTTATTATTCTATAAATTCATACAGGCATACGTAAGTAGGCACTTAGCAGAATATGAGAAGGTTTTGATGAAGGATGAATGTTCCCTTATGGTATACACTGAAAACTCTTACCTGGCAACATTGCATAGGCTTGTTAATGTAAGTATTAGTAATTTATTATTCTATAAATTCATACAGGCATACGTAGGCACTTAGCAGAATATGAGAAGGTTTTGATGAATGATGAATGTTCCCTTATGGTATACCTAATGTATAACAATATTAATTTGTATTATTATGTGCCATGTCACTCATACTATCTCGTACTTCTAATTGAAACCACTTGAGTTTTCGTACAGATTTCAGTTTATTGAACAATTAAACGCTCGTACAATAGGTTTTTCTTTGTTGAAAAGACAGAGTTGTGCTTTTTGTTGGTATTATAAAAAAAAAAAAAATATTTCTAGATGGATTTTGTGAAAGAGCACCCCTCTTTCACTAGAAATCAAGATAACACTTCAGACTTCTATCCAACTACTTGATCGAGCTGTTAGATTTCAACAAGAAATAATCGACCCCCCTAGAAGTTATTTAGAAATATCTAGTGTTGAGATAGCAACTACTTTAACTGTAATAATATCGTTGATAATGCCACTCGTCACATTGTGGCCGCCATAGTCCAATCTGAAAACTCTTACCTGGCAACATTGCATAGGCTTGTTAATGTAAGTATTAGTAATTTAGTGTTCTATAAATTCATACAGGCATACGTAAGCACTTAGCAGAATATGAGAAGGTTTTGATGAAGGATGAATGCTCCCTTATGGTATACCTAATGTATAACAATATTAATTTGTATTTTTATGTGCCATGTCACTCATACTATCTCGTACTTCTAATGAAACTGGCAGAGGATTAAATAAAAACAAAGTTATCATTTTCTTAAGAAAAAAAGAAAGAAAAGGAAAAGATAGCATACAAGAAAATGAAGAAGAAGAAGAAGGAGGAGGGAAAGCTTCGTTCGTACTAACCTACAGGAGAGAAAAGGTAGAGGTGTAGGTAGGTTGGTAGATAGATATGTACGAGGTCGGTAGGTACACAATTAGGAAGAGAAATAGGTACAGGTAGGTTCAAATAGGTAAGAAATAATGAGAGAGGAGAAGATGGGTATCTTGGTGGATGGGTAGGTGGGTAGGTAGGTAATGACTTTCTGTTGAGTGTAGGTAAGTAGGTTTTTTTTTTTAGTCACTTGAAAAACTCCGTTTTCAAGTTATATGTATAATTAGCCAATTAAGTAGGTACTAACCGGGTCCATGCTATTTATCTTTAGACTTGTTGCTGCCAACTTTTATTAAATCTGGATTCATTTTCAGAGTAAATTTTAACTTTTTTTTAGGTCAAATAAGTAAATACCTGGTGCTGACCATCCCCTCGTCTGAATTTAATGAATATTTTTCAAACTATGCTGTCGAGATCCTGGGGATTTGAGTAGTTTGACACCTAGTTGCAAAGCATTTTTGTTCTAATCCCTCTCTATTGTCTTCGCAGGTTATGGAAAACATGGCCTCTCCTACTCTAAGTCGTCTTCTTCACCCCATTCCCTCCTCTACTGCCAGCAATAATATTGACACCAGCGCGCCTAGTGAGAGAACGGACAAGCTGTGTCAGGATATTAGCAACTTAATGCACGACTACGAACTTGTCAGTCGAATAGCCAAGCTTGTAGGGTCACTCAAACAGGAATATCAGGTGAGTTATGGATTAATTTTTGCTTTTAAATATTGTTTAAGGTCAGCCACGGGTTGTTTTTACTGTGAACCTTGTTTGGCCATCTTTCTTGAAAGGTGATTATAAAAACTCATACTACTTAGGTACTGAGATTTTTCCGCCCTGTACTGTTTTCAGCTGTGTCAGGATATTAGCAACTTAATGCACGACTACGAACTTGTCAGTCGAATAGCCAAGCTTGTAGGGTCACTCAAACAGGAATACCAGGTGAGTTATGGGTTAATTTTTGCTTTTAAATATTGTTTAAGGTCAGCCACGGGTTGGTTTTTTACTGTGAACCTTGTTTGGCCATCTTTCTTGAAAGGTGATAATAAAAACTCATACTACTTAGGTACTAAGATTTTTTCCGCCCTGTACTGTTTTTGACCCTAGAATCGGCTCCCCTCAAATAATACATGATTTATCATGATTTGGGCCCCGATGGTCCTTCTCAGGGTTTCTCTTTTCTGAGCCGATTCCACTCTTCACTGGGCTACTAGTACGGCTAAAATTAAATCCTCACCTTGTTCCTAGGGTCACTCAAACAGGAATACCAGGTGAGTTATGGGTTAATTTTTGCTTTTAAATATTGTTTAAGGTCAGCCACGGGTTGGTTTTTACTGTGAACCTTGTTTGGCCATCTTTCTTGAAAGGTGATAATAAAAACTCATACTATACTTAGGTACTAAGATTTTTTCCGCCCTGTACTGTTTTCGACCCTAGAATCGGCTCCCCTCAAATAATACATGATTTATCATGATTTGGGCCACTATGGTCCTTCTCAGGGTTTCTCTTTTCTGAACCGATTCTACTCTTCACTGGGCTACTAGTACGGCTAAAATTAAATTCTCACCTTGTTCTTTCTTCCCGCAGGATCTCAATTCGGACAGTGTACGTAACGTGCTCAGTTCTATCCAGTGTGAAATTCAACGTAAGGACGAACAAATGTCTTGGGTAGACTCGTGCTGTCTGCAGCTGCGATTGGACAAAACCGTGTTCGCCTTTCAAATGGATAGTCCGGAGGCGAGAAAAGAATGGACGACGGGTGAGTTAGAAGTCAACGTGTTGAAATCATGTAATGTTTGGAATTCAACGTGTTGAAAATTTGAAATCTACTGAATGGTCAGGAGAAGAAAATTGAACAGAATGTATTAGTTCCCAGTTTTCAGTAAAGAGCTAGAGGACTGCCAATGATGGTCTTCTAAATAGAAAAGGTCGAATCGTATAATACTTTTTGCAGTCAACCGAGGCCATTGATTATTGAAATCATGTAATGTTTGGAATTCAACGTGTTGAAAATTTGAAATCTACTGAATGGTCAGGAGAAGAAAATTGAACAGAATGTATTGGTTCCCAGTTTTCAGTAAAGAGCTAGAGGACTGCCAATAATGGTCTTCTAAATAGAGAAGGTCGAATCGTATAATACTTTTTGCAGTCAAACGAGGCCATTGATTGATTAAATTTTTGTTTCGTTTCAGAACTAAGACTGGCCAGACTAGCTCTGGACCCTAACAACTATCCTGCCTGGGAAGTACCCGAGTCTGAAAACCGGCCTTCCAATAAGATGCCCCTGTTTGTAGCCTCTCATCCTCTGACTGTACCGCACCAGAAAGCTGAGGTAAGAAATCCTGGTGTTCATACATAAAAAGCCCAATCTGAGGCTTAGGTGTAGGGGCAAACAGTCCTAGAGGATGGGTTAAGCTTCTACGAATCCTGGTTTCATTTATGTTCATGCTAGCAGCTTGAACCATATAGAATAACAAGAATCAATCATATAGGAAAATTTCCGTCTGAGGTCAAGTGGTTTTACTTGAAGCTAGATAACGTTCCTGGACCTCTATCTTCTTCTCATAATGTGCTTGAAGTAGTGCAAAAGTGGTTCCAAGGTACAAGCCTCTACTTTCATACGATTTAGTTGGCGTTCGAAGAACAAACGCAAAGTCGCAAACGTTTGCCTTGATATCTTAGGTTAGCCACTCACTATCAGGTAGACATGGCAGACGGACCTTTTCAGCCGGAGGTCTACCTGATAGTGTGTGTGCTCATCAGTTATCAGGTATACCTGATGGTGAGTTTCTGACCTTTCTCTTTACATGGTGCTGTTTTACAGGTGGTATGTTGCAAACACTAATGAACCGGGGGGGGATGCTCCAAATTTTTGGAGCCTGGCCTATGGTAAAGGAGAAGAATGAAGCTCGAGGGAGGAGGCTCTTTTCCCCCTAAATATTATGGCCCTGGTTGGCCTTCGAAGAACAAACGCAAAGTCTCAAACGTTTTCCTTCATCTCTTTACATGGCGCTGTTTTCCAGGTGGTATGCGGCTGCTTCTACACGTCCCCGTGTGCGAAGCAATCCTTCCTGTGGGTGTGCATGCTAGACGGGGATACGGCAGGCAGTGTAGTCTCCGTTATCCAGACGGGCGGCGGCATGAAGCCCGTGGCCAGTATAGCACTGCCGGGTGTGGAAGTGACGGCGCTCGAGTACGTGCGATCTTCCCACACCGTGTGGATGGGGACTAACTCTGCCAGGTAAGTTATGAATCAACTGATGATAACCATTGGTAACAACTGCTACATTAGACGTGTGTGGTCTGTGTCGTAGCATGCCCATCCCGTAGTATGTTCCTCATCAGATGGCCCATAAAAGACGGAATACTTCCAATTTATGTGCTGGGTAGGGAGATTTTTGTCCGATGCCTAATATATAACAGTAATAAAATAACCATGAAGTTCAAATTTTCAGTGACTTATACATTTTTTCGGGGCCATTGCGGCGTTGAGTTTCGGGGTTGGCATATACACCAGTGTCAATTCTATGTATTAGTGCTCTCCTGTGAGATTACCTAAATATGATTTGTGTAGGTACATATATTATGTAGACTCATTGCATTTATGTAATTGACGCTAAGAAAGGCTCTAGCGGACATACGGGTAGATTGAGAAGAAGATTAAATAGGTTCACAGACTACTATTTTGTGTCTCAGCTTTATAACCAAATCCGTATTGAATATTGATCTTTGATAACCATTGGTAACAACTGCTACATTAGACGTGTGTGGTCTGTGTCGTAGCATGCCCATCCCGTAGTATGTTCCTCATCAGATGGGCCATAAAAGACGGAATACTTCCAATTTAAGTGCTGGGTAGGGAGATTTTTGTCCGATGGCTAATAACAGTAATAAAATAACCATGAAGTTCAAATTTTCAGTGACTTTTACATTTTTTCGGGGCCCTTGCGACATCCCGTAGTATGTTCCTCATCAGATGGGCCATAAAAGACGGAATACTTCCAATTTAAGTGCTGGGTAGGGAGATTTTTGTCCGATGCCTAATAACAGTAATAAAATAACCATGAAGTTCAAATTTTCAGTGACTTTTACATTTTTTCGGGGCCCCTGCGGCGTTGAGTTTCGGGGTTGGCATTCTACGTATTAGTGATGCTCTCCTGTGAGATTACCTAAATATGATTTATGTAGGTACATATATTATGTAGACACATTGTATTTATGTAATTGACGCTAAGAAAGGCTCTAGCGGACATACGGGTAGATTGAGAAGAGGATTAAATAGGTTCACAGACTACTATTTTGTGTCTCAGCTTTATAACCAAATCCGTATTGAATATTGATCTCGATTTTCCGTAGGATCCTCATCTATTCTGCCTCGGATCTCACTCAGCCGTACGAAGTGTCCTCGCTGCCTCTACCTCAACACTCTACCGTAGTCACCCTCAAGCAACACTGTGATAACGTATTCGTAGCCCTGGACACCGGGTCCCTACTGCTCTACAGGCGCCGATTTTCCGTAGGATCCTCATCTATTCTGCCTCGGATCTCACTCAGCCGTACGAAGTGTCCTCGCTGCCTCTACCTCAACACTCTACTGTAGTCACCCTCAAGCAACACTGTGATAACGTATTCGTAGCCCTGGACACCGGGTCCCTACTGCTCTACAGGCGATGCAACGCGGGGCAAGAACCCGAAGTGATCAGTCTGGGAGAGGACCCGGTATCTTGTCTCCTGCCTATTAATCTGTCCATGTATGCGGCCTGTGGAAAACATATATCTGTTTTGAATGCTATTACTGGAGAACTTCAGGTGAGCTTTTTTTTATGCCTTTTGCAACCCTTTCAACTACCATAAATAGACTCTTGAGTGGGAAGTAACTACTAGGCGAGGTTAACGCCGGAGGCGTTTTCTATTACCTAACCCTTAGAGCTCTATTATTATGTGGTCAAATTCTCAAATAAATTAAGATAAAATTCCATGCCTCGGCTGGGATCGAACCCACGTGCTCCTGTTTACCAGGCGAGCGTCTTGACCACTACATCACCAAGGCAGGTAGGTATTTATTTGTCTTTCTGTTTTTCTTACTCGTCAAACAATTAACTGTTTTTGTTTCCTGTGTTACAGAAGAGTTTTACAATCCAGCGGGAGCATGTAGGAGGTAATGTGAGTTTCATGGCGCACTCTGGTGTCGGACTTTGGCTCTCCCTGACCAATTCCACCACCATCTGTCTGTACCACACGGAGACTTTCAAACATCTACAGGTAAGACAATCGGTGACATGACGTCGATAAATAAATATCCAAGTTTAGACACTAGACATAGACACTCTAGACCAGGGGTGACCACTAAGGCACTCTGGTGTCGGACTTTGGCTCTCCCTGACCAATTCCACCACCATCTGTCTGTACCACACGGAGACTTTCAAACATCTACAGGTAGGTGACATGACGTCGATAAATAAATATCCAAGTTTAGACACTAGACATAGACACTCTAGACCAGGGGTGACCACTAAGCTTTATCTTCGGGAACCGCAATCCCATAAAGCCGAATCGGGACAAGCCACGCCACAGGCGAAATTTAAAAAAAAAAAAAAAATCTACAATCTTCAGAATTTAAATTCTAATCTTCAGCTCCGGACGAGATATTTTTGAACAAGTGTGAACCATGATTAGAGAGCCGCACAAGATCCTCTCGCAAGCCACGTTATGGCCACCCCTGCTTTAGACAGTAAGAAAAAGTATAGTTTAAGATGTCAGTATTCCCTACAACACCGCTAAATGATCTAACAACAAATTGACTCGTTACACCAACAAATTTAAAACGCCCTGTCCTATTTCTGTCCTCAGGATATCAACGTGGCCTCCAACGTAGGTCGAATGTTAGGAGGGGACAGCCACCCTCCAGTGTGTGTCACTGCACTCATGGCCTGCAAAGGTCTCCTCTGGGTGGGCACAGATGTGGGTATTAGCCTCACGGTGCCTTTGCCTCGCTTGGAGGGAGTTCCCATCATTAGTGGCAGAGTGAACATTGCCTATCATGCCCATACGGGACCGGTGCGATTCCTTCTGGCACTGCAAGACTCACCTACTGCTCTGAAGAGGTAAGTTGAGAAGTTCAAGCTTGACTTAGTGGTCCCGGGCTCAATCCCAGAGTTTGTGAGGTCAGTTGACTTAGTGTGAACATTGCCTACCACGCCCATACGGGACCGGTGCGATTCCTTCTGGCACTGCAAGACTCACCTACTGCTCTGAAGAGGTAAGTTGGGAAGTTCCTCAAGCTTGACTTATTGGTCCCGGGCTCAATCCTAGAGTTTGTGAGTCTAATTATATCAGACAGTAAGTGGGAGAGAAGTACGTAAATTCTTATAACACGAAGAGATAAAAGGAAGCGCAAAAATGATTCATGCAGTTCAATTAACTAAAGCCGTCTCTATGGCTACGAATGTGTTAAAGTAGGTAGGTACTTTAAGGTAATTTATTTTGTTATTAGTATTTAAATTGTATCCCTATTTCGATTGTAAATAGGTATTTCAGATGGTTACTTTCTGGTGGTCTTGTGTTGTATCAGCAACTAGTATCAACAAACAGTGTACCTACTAGAAAACAAGAGGACGGATACGCTATGCCACAGGGCGCATATGCTATCGAGCTTAATATTCGTTCTCCATACTTCAGATGATAAAGAGAAGTCTAGCTACTTCTGGATATTTTAGTGGATTTTCTTCGTCATAAGGTCGAGTATTTTCAAGAAATTCTCCATCACAATATCGATCTTAATTGATGTACTTGTTCTTTGTCCCCAGACTTCCTACCAAAGCTCTGGCCTGTGACATCTATGGCCTGTACGGTGAACTGATGTACATAAAGGATTACGAAACAGAAGTTCCCGGGGGTGCCGGCAAAACGGAACGGGCCCCCTCGCAGTGGTCCCTGTCTTCATCGTCTGAATCGGGCTCTGTCATGTCGCGCCGGGAAATGCAAGAAAAGAAGGAGTACACCTTGGTGACCGTACTGGGAGGTCAGGGCTACGTCAACTATCAGCAGCCGTGCTGTACACGCTCCGATGGAACCCCGCATCTTATTGTATGGGAACTCAAGTTGTGAAGATGCCACGATGCCAGTGATCCGTGTCTTGAGAAGTGCAGATGTGGAAATCCTCTGTGGTTTCAAAGAAAAATCCGGTCCGATTTCCGAAAGGGATAGTGTTTACAAGCTACAGGCCAGGAATATAACAAAACTCTAAAGCCAGCAGAGGTATGGAACTTTATCCTCAATATAATTTGAGAATTTGACCACAGTAATAGTAGTGGCCTACTGCTAGAGTAAGTAAAAGTAAAGTAAGTCCTATGCGAGCAGGATAAACAATTCTATTCCATTCTACCTTTCACTCCCAAATGAGTCTGCTCCATGAAAGCCAGAAGAGCTTCCTTGTTGTCCTTCCAGAATTTGGGCATTTGAGAAGCGCGAGGAAACTTGCAACAGGACAATTCAAAGGTCACTTCAAAACAGTTCGAGTAGACATAGTTGAAGTCTTGCATGCCACCTGAAAAATAAACAAATCAACTTGATAATCTATGTACTAAAATAAAAGTTAATTCTACCTTTCACTCCCAAATGAGTCTGCTCCATGAAAGCCAGAAGAGCTTCCTTGTTGTCCTTCCAGAATTTGGGCATTTGAGAAGCACGAGGAAATTTGCAACAGGACAATTCAAAGGTCACTTCAAAACAATTCGAGTAGACATAGTTGAAGTCTTGCATGCCACCTGAAAAATAAAAAAATCAACTTGATAATCTATGTACTAAAATAAAATGGACATTGCTTAGAATTCTGAGATTTTAAGTAGATATCTTTAATCCTTAGGGTTAGGGATCAGGCCGATCAGGGAACCCAAATATAAAGTTGGGAGGAAAAAATTACTCAGGTCTGTTATGACAAGCTACTTTTTGTCCTCTTTTTTTGAAGGTATGTAACAGGGTAAGTAAGTACATAAAAGGATTACAATTCGTAACTTTCTATCAAAATTTCAAGGTTTTGTTAGAGAAAAACGTACCTTTGACATCATACCAGTAAGCCCCATTGGTGATACCATTAGGGAAGTGGTCATCACAGTTTGTACCAGTTTTCATGACGGGGTTTCCATTAGCATAGGTTTGAGCAAGATGCTTAAACATTTCATTATCCGGTGATTTGCTTTCCACACAGCAAGTGTTGTGATTCCTGGAAGGTGAAATAGTAATGTGACAACCTCTTAAATAATGTGATCTAAGCACACGGTAGCGCCAGGCCAAGTTCTGGCCTCAGCACGTCCTGAAAGGTGAAATAGTAATGTGACAACCTCTTTAATAATGTGATCCAGGCACACGGTAGCACCAGGCCAAGTTCTGGCCTCAGCACATCAAAGGTTGTTCTCTTCTCTCACTGGAGGAATCAAATTGATCAGGGAAGTTTCTATTGAGATCAACACCATTGGCATTATTTCTGCCAACAAATCTGGCCAGAGAGTTGCAGCTTCCCTCCTGGAAAAGAAGGTTGATGACATTTCTTTATTTAATCAAACATACAGTAGTTTCTCTTTATCTAATCAAACTAACATATGGTAGCCAATTGCTTTTGCAATCACAATATTTAAACATGTTTGAGAAGAAGGAGAAGAAGAAGAAAGAGGAGAAGGAGGAGGAGGAGAAGAAGAAGAAGATAGAGGAGAAGAACGGGAAGAAGAAGAAGAAGGAGGAGGAGGAGAAGGAGAAGAAGATAGAGGAGAAAAACGGGAAGAAGAAGAAGGAGAAGAAGAAGAAGAAAGAAGAGAAGGAGGAGGAGGAGAAGAAGAAGATAGAGGAGAACGGGAAGAAGAAGGAGAAGAAGAAGAAGAAAGAGGAGATATGAGTATTAATACCCTTGGGTGCGTGTTATGAGTGTAGACCCGAGGGTAAGGCCGGCCACTCACTATCAGGTAGACCTGACAGGTATGTACGCCTGAACCCACTTGTGAATTTCATCCGATTTTTTTCCCGAATGTCCTGTAAGCAATGTAATTTAAATGAAAGTGTTCCCACTACACAAGAGTCACAAGACATGATTTTTTCCCGACCAAGTGGGAGCGGGCTCTTAGTCTTACCTTGTATCTCATAGTGGTTGGAGTCGGAGTTGTAGTTGTAGTTGTCTGAAATAAAATCATATCTACCATTATGCTAAGAAGGTCAAGTCACAACAAATACACTTGGCCTGTTAGCAACATAGGTATAGGTAGGTAGGTATCTTTTAATTGAACATCCAAGGATCCAAGACCGGTCAACCTCTACCAGGGTTGCTAGATGCCAGATGAGATTTGAAAAATACCTCCATCACGTACGAAAAACCCCTATTCATGTTTTTTTTTTTTATTTTTTTTTTGTAAACTCACCTTTTTATTCTTCTGAACTTTCCACGCATTTCCTGACGGTGGTTTCTTCAACTTATCTCTGTCACATATTTTGCCTCCATTCTTCAAGGGTGGCTTTTTGGTGACTGGTTTCTTCTGCAAATAAGAATATTTTTTGATTTTTTTTTATTTAATTATTTTATTGATATTTTATTATAGTGTGCAAATTGCTGATTTTACTCTGTAGGCAACAGGTTATCTTCTAGTTTTTTGTCCCCTATATGGGAGTATGGGCCCTTAAATGAGTGATGTCTACAGTAAAATTACCTAATTAAACTACCAGTACTCACCTCAAAAAACTCACTCTGAGTCTTAGGTTTAGGGGCAAACAGCCCTAAAAGTTGGATTAAGCTTAGACAGAAATAGGACAGGGCGTTTTAAATTTGTTGGTGTAACGAGTCAATTTGTTGTTAGATCATTTAGCGGTGTTGTAGGGAATACTGGCATCTTAAACTATACTTTTTCTTACTGTCTAGAGCAGGGGTGGCCATAACGTGGCTTGCGAGAGGATCTTGTGCGGCTCTCTCTAATCATGGTTCACATTTGTTCAAAAATTTCTCGTCCGGAGCTGAAGATTAGAATTTAAATTCTGAAGATTGTAGATTTGTCCCCTATATGGGAGTATGGGCCCTTAAATGAGTGATGTCTACAGTAAAATTACCTAATTAAACTACCAGTACTCACCTCAAAAAGCTCACTCTGAGTCTTAGGTCTAGGGGCAAACAGCCCTAAAAGTTGGATTAAGCTTATACCTACCTACTCACCTTCTTATTGGGCCTTGGTTTTTCAGCTTTCCATTCTGCCTTGGCTAGATGTGCACCATCTTCATATTCCTCATTATCACCTATTGGTACTTCTCTCTCCTCCAGATTCACATCTATTTCCATTCTGCCTTGGCTAGATGTGCACCATCTTCATATTCCTCATTATCACCTATTGGTACTTCTCTCTCCTCCAGATTCACATCTGGATCTGCCTCATATTTGGAACTCACTGGACCAATGTCTTCATTTGAGTTGTTTCCAGAGTGACTCTTATGTCCACTGGGCGGGTGTGTGTTATCAATGTCAGAGTCAAGGTCAAGGAGTAGACAATCAACTTACTTTGAGTCATCAAAAGGATAACTGGCAACAATAGCTCCTCCATGCAAGTTACCAGAGAGAACAAAAGGGTTGTTTTTGATGAAGGATATCATAGCCAAAGTTTCTGGCTCCAACTTTTTCACATTCAAAGGTTGTCACTGGACCAATGTCTTCATTTGAGTTGTTTCCAGAGTGACTCTTATGTCCACTGGGCGGGTGTGTGTTATCAATGTCAGAGTCAAGATTGGATTTAACTTCAAAGGTAAGATGTTCAGAAGTGATATTATTTATGCCCCTCTCTGTGATGCCTTTGGGAATCTGTAAAGCAATCAGATTTTTTTTTTTTTATCAATAGCCCATTTAAACTGTGAGCATGGTTTTATATTGGAACCACTTTAGGGGGGAGCATCTTTAATTTCGAAAAATAAGGGCCACCCTAATTGTATTAACCTGATAGACTTACGCAAAATATTGGAGAAAATAATATCCAACTACAAAAGAAAACACTCACAGAAAACTTGACCCACATCACTGGTCAAACCGTAATAAAATAATAAATAGGTCAAATAAAAGCAAAAAGTGATCAAAATTAAAATTAAAAATATAAATAAAATAAAAATAATAATAAATAAAATAAAACACTTTCTTCAAATTGTTTAATATTTGTGGACTTTGTAATGGGCACAGAAGAAAGAGGTGACTACAAGACCACATTACCTTTTGGTGATGGTTACATTTCTTCATACGTAAAGTAAGATGAGAAATCTTCTGCTACCATTACAAGAATGGCAGCCTGTTTGCACCAAATATGTCTCGGGCGACATATAAAGTACCATTAGGACGGTAATGCTCTTCATGAGTAATGCTGTAATGACTTGCCAGTCATCTAAAATTAATAGGTAAAAGTGTCTAATCCTAGTTCGCCCAGTACCTAATGAGCTAAGTACGTAGCTACATATCTGTCTCTTTGAAAGGTAAGTACTTATGTATGTACCTAGTACATACCTACTTGCAATCATAAATAATTAGGCACCTATACAAAGTATTTTTTTTTTTTTAAAAAAAAGGTACCTAGTAAATGTACTAGCGCTCATAAGAGGTTTGATAGAGGGAACTATAACTGCCAAGGTCCAAATTTCCGGAGTTCGAGCCCCATGAAAACCAAAATGGTGACCTACCTGCTACGGTGGCGACAGGTTTAAGCTGGAAGTCTAATCTGGTTGGATTCATAGTTTCATTACCGACGGTAACCTGCTTGATAGAGCTTTCAAATCTGAAATAAAAAACAACATATTTTAAGTAGGTAATTATGTATTTACCTATGCAAAGTGTTACTAAGAAAAGAAAAAAGTTTCAATCAATTATGATGAGAGAAAATGCCACAATAGATAGCTAAGCATGATGAGAGAAAATGCCACAATAGATAGCTTGGTGCCTTGGAGGGTAGCGCGTCTATCTTAAAGCGCTAGGTCGGGGGTTCAATAAGGTTCGTTATCTAAAGGACTGGCTTTTTCCCATTCTATCTCTGTAAGACCTTCATTGTTACAGTTCCCTCAGGGCCGGGTCCACAAAGTGAGTTCAAACTCGGTTTGAGCAATCAGATTGTTTAATCCGAGAGTTAAACTTAAACCTAGTTTAAACTCATTTTTTAGACCCAGCCATCAATTAAACATTTTTAAAAATCGAACCTGTACAAACACTAAACACGGTTGATTGACATTTAGAATTTAGAGAGGTGGGTGCCCCGTGGGTATTAATTATATAAATAGTTAAGTAATTAACTTGTTCTGGTTCTTCTAGGTTTTAAATATCACAAAATTCACACGAATTACACGAAAAACACGAAATAGCGAAATACCTACATCAACTTTTCTCAACAGCAACAGCATAACCATTCAAGGAGGTAAGAAACAACAGATTTTGATGTGAATGTCTGAAAAATGAAGCCAAACAGCTGATCGAACCTCAATGTAATACACTTTTATTTTACTGACTTTTTAGAACATTGTTGGGTAACCAACTAACCAAAACCCAGCAGCAGTGGCGATAATATTGTAATTGCCAGGAAGCAGGAGTCTCCAATATTCACCTCGCACTGTGCCTATGATAGGATGAGGGACTAACCAAAATGAACACTCACCTTTTTTGATCCAGTTTTGTTTTTTGGTGTGTATAAAACTTTTTATTTTTACCAAAACACCTTGATCAAATCGTTAAATTTTAGATTTTTATCTACATAAAATGGCTACCACTTGAAAAAATAGGGCACGGATTTCGACTCTTTCTTCTATCCAGTGGCTGTTGACCTCCTTGTGCCTGTGTTTCTATCAAACCCCTGAATATATTTGATTAGGCAATGTGCCATGAATTTTGAGAAATTTTCAAAAGTCGATTACACGTTGGATCTGGAGGTTGGCTGTTCGAGTCCAAGTCAAGTCCTGTTTGTCCTACCTCTGTCGTGTAGTGGTCAAGACGCTCGCCTGTTAAACAGGAGAGCATGGGTTCAATCCCAGCAGAGGTATGGAACTTTATCCTCAATATAATTTGAGAATTTGACCACAGTAATAGTAGTGGCCTACTGCTAGAGTAAGTAAAAGTGAAGTAAGTCCTATGCGAGTAGGATAAACAATTCTATTCTTTTATTTTTACCAAAACACCTTGATCAAATCGTTAAATTTTAGATTTTTATCTACATAAAATGGCTACCACTTGAAAAAATAAGGGCACTTGGATTCGACTCTTTCTTCTATCCAGTGGCTGCTGACCTCCTTGTGCCTGTGTTTCTATCAAACCCCTGAATATATTTGAGTAGGCAATGTGCCATGAATTTTGAGAAATTTTCAAAAGTTGATTACAACCAAAAAAATATATCGATATATATCGATATATCGACGAAAAATATATCGATATATATCGGTTTTCGATATATCGCAACATCCCTATTGTGCCTGTGTTTCTATCAAACCCCTGAATATATTTGAGTAGGCAATGTGCCATGAATTTTGAGAAATTTTCAAAAGTTGATTACAACGGTTTTTTCTGAGCCTGAGCATGGAAGAAGTAAAAATGAAATGCCCGGAAAACTTGTGGACTTCTGGAGTACTATTTTTGACCTAGTAGGTAAGTGTGTATATGGAGGAAGAGTGGCCACAGAGCACAGATTACTTTCAGTTAAAACTTTTAGGCCCCCCTGAATACAGCCTTGGTTATGTTTGTACATAGGCTATGTACAATATGTACATGTGTAGGTACATACCGGCCCATAAACAGCATCGTTTAATTGAAGCATATTTCTACCTGTAATTACCTATGGTGTGAACTTTCAACTTGAGTAGGTACCTACTTGAGTGTGGATCGTAAATGATCAGAGAATAGAAGTAGAAATAAAAGGGTGGGGGAGAAAGAAGAGAGGATGAGAAGGTGAAGGGGAGGAAGAAGAAGGGAAAGGAGGTGGAGAGAGGAGGAGAAGAGGAAGAAGGAGGAGAATCGGATGATAGTGGAGGATGATAAAAAGGAGGAGGAAGAATAGAAGAAATAGGAGATAGAGAAGGGGAAGACGGTGGAGAGAGAAGAAGAAGAAGAAGAAGAAGAAAAAGCTAGATGAGAAGGAGGAGGAGGAGAAGTGTTTGTGGCATGTCACAATTTTTCACAAACAAAATCCTAGTGGGAAATGTTCTATGAACGCGGAATAATAACGTGATTTCTGTGACCCCTCCCTCTCTCCCATTCTGTTTTTCCCCCATTTTCTCAAGGTTTCCTTTTTATCTTTGATTCGTTTTCGGTGTGTACCTATTTTCTTCCCCAGCACGAATTTTCGCAACTTTATTTCCGCCTCCCAAGGGAAAAACGTAAGAAGGAATCCTATATTCTAGTAATTTCGTAGATACCTACATAGGTACATACGAGTTTACCTACCTATTGTACTAGAATTTTCGACCACTCTATTACTGAAAGGGATGGTGTTGTACTTTACAGCCGAATACGGCAGACACTTAATAAGTTAATACTTTAGAGTTTTGTTATATTCCTGGCCTGTAGCTTGTAAACACTACACTCTATTACTGAAAGGGATGGTGTTGTACTTTACAGCCGAATACGGCAGACACTTAATAAGTTAATACTTTAGAGTTTTGTTATATTTTTGGCCTGTAGCTTGTAAACACTATCCCTTTCGGAAATCGGACCGAATTTTTCTTTGAAACCACAGAGGATTTCCACATATGCACTTCCTGCTACTTAGGTTCCTAATCTAATTGTGAATTTATTTCTTACATTTTCAAATGGTACCTATTTTATTATCACATAAATTTATTATCACTTCAAACATGTTTAAATATTGTGATTGCAAAAGCAATTGGCTACCGTATGTTAGTTTGATTAGATAAAGAGAAACTACTGTATGTTTGATTAGATAAAGAAATGTCATCAACCTTCTTTTCCAGGAGGGAAGCTGCAACTCTCTGGCCAGATTTGTCGGCAGAAATAATGCCAATGGTGTTGATCTCAATAGAAACTTCCCTGATCAATTTGATTCCTCCAGTGAGAGAAGAGAACAACCTTTGAATGTGAAAAAGTTGGAGCCAGAAACTTTGGCTATGATATCCTTCATCAAAAACAACCCTTTTGTTCTCTCTGGTAACTTGCATGGAGGAGCTATTGTTGCCAGTTATCCTTTTGATGACTCAAAGTAAGTTGGTTGTCTACTTAGATGTCTAGGTATGCAAAATTAATTATTAGAGTATACCTTCTTTTTTTTTTTTTTTTAAGAAGAGAAACTATACTGAGAGTCTGGACGATTGGTAGGAACCCTCATGGCTAGATGACGAGTCCTAGTGTGTGGGTGTGTGAAAATGGTGAACCATCTTCACAAACCCACACCAGGCTCCCGCCATATTATGGTGCACTCACTGCTCACTCTCGGCCCTACTCCCTACTTCCTAGCCCTACCAGTGCCTACCAACCAAAACCTCCAATGCGTCAGACCACACAGTATAGGATTATAGGATACAGATCATCCCGGAAATACACGTGTATTGCTTCAGGAGAATTAGGTACCTATGTGCCTACCAACCAAAACCTCCAATGCGTCAGACCACACAGTATAGGAAACAGATCATCCCGGAAATACGCGTGTATTGCTTCAGGAGAATTAGGTACCTACCTACTTGATACTCACTGTTTCATTCCCCAGGGAGCAGTGATAGCATTCCAGCCCGTCTATCAAATAGTGAGGAACAAGCTTAGCATCGGATTCATCTCTACGTTCTTCCCCTATTTGACGGGACAGCAAGTGGTTGGGCCCGTGTATGGCACGCTTCCCCTGTTTGCTAGACCTAGAGTTGGACCCACCGTGATATCCAGCTTATTCGGGGGACATTTATCTGAAAAAACGAAGATGAAAAATTAGCTTTTGATATTGTTTTATGGCCGGGTCTACAAAGAGAGTTTTGGACCCAGTCATTAGTTATCTACCTCCACACATGTCCAAAAGTGTTAATAAATAAATGATTTATCTACCCACCTAACAATCTTTAAAATACTTACCTACCTACCCATTTTATTAGCCCCTAGGTAGGTGTCTATGTCTAGTGTCACATACACAAAAAGGCCCCTCTGAGGCTTAGGTGTTGGGGCAATCGCCCTAAGGGATGGGTCTACATACATAGGTATTTATGTTCAATTCTTGCGGAACTTAAAATGTGTTCAGCGATTTTGGAGGTCGCTTGAGCTACACCTATCAGTTCATCACTTCTATAATAGCCCTTTTTCAGAGTGAGTTCTACAAAAGTTTCAACTGAAAGTAATCTGTGCTCTGTGGTTCAGCGATTTTGGAGGTCGCTTGAGCTACACCTATCAGTTCATCACTTCTATAATAGCCCTTTTTCAGAGTGAGTTCTACAAAAGTTTTAACTGAAAGTAATCTGTGCTCTGTGGTCACTCTTCCTCCATATACACACTTACCTACTAGGTCAAAAATAGTACTCCAGCTAAATGATTTATCTACCCACCTAACAATCTTTAAAATACTTACCTACCTACCCATTTTATTAGCCCCTAGGTAGGTGTCTATGTCTAGTCAAAAAATTAGCTTTTGATATTGTTTTATGGCCGGGTCTACAAAGAGAGTTTTGGACCCAGTCATTAGTTATCTACCTCCACGCATGTCCAAAAGTGTTAATAAATAAATGATTTATCTACCCACCTAACAATCTTTAAAATACTTACCTAGGTACCCATTTTATTAGCCCCTAGGTAGGTGTCTATTTCTAGTGTCACATATACAACAAGCGACCAGACGTATCTATAACTTTAACTAAAATAACTTCAACTCGCTACTTAGGAATAATGATTGACCAACACTTACTCTAAAGTATTAACTTATTAAGTGTCTGCCGTATTCGGCTGTAAAGTACAACACCATCCCTTTCAGTAATAGAGTACTGCTCTTTTATCTAAATACCTGTAAGGACTTTGCTTTGGCCTGTAAACTCAATGTTGTAGTGCCTTTATAATACTTGTCTGTGCATTTATATTAGAAGTAAACGCTAAACTGTTAATGTCTCGCGAAATAAATTATTTAGGTAAACACTAAACACAGTTACATATCTACATAAATATTTGCAATTGCGATGGCGAGATTGGTAAATTGCCTGTAAACTCAATGTTGTAGTGCCTTTATAATACTTGTCTGTGCATTTATATTAGAAGTAAACGCTAAACTGTTAATGTCTCGCGACCGAGGTAATAAATTATTTAGGTAAACACTAAACACAGTTACATACATATTTATCTACATAAATATTTGCAATTGCGATGGCAAGATTGGTAAATCTTAACAGGATAATAAAATTTGTCGACCAGAATAGCCCGTTAAGGGTTTTTCTATCCAAATTATATGGCTTTAATAGTACGTCATTTCAAACAATTATTTAGGTAAACACTAAACACAGTTACATAATATATCTACATATATTTGCAATTGCGATGGCGAGATTGGTAAATCTTAACAGGATAATAAAATTTGGCGACCAGAATAGCCCGTTAAGGGTTTTTCTATCCAAATTATATGGCTTTAATAGTACGTAATTTCAAACAACCCTAGGTAGATTAATTTACCTACTTACTACCGAAATTAGGGGGAACTTGGTTCTCCAATTATTCTCCCAACAGGAGAACAAGTTGCATTATTGTCTTTTATTATTTTGTGATCTCTAATTTATTCTTCAGTGCCTTATTATAGTATAAATTTTTCGTGTATTTGTAAATTGCCGTTTTTATATAGATGTAACCTTGTGTACATATTTCACCCTCTCTGTACACTCCCCTTCCATGTTGGTAATGCTTTTTATTACCGCCTTTGCTTTTAATTAGATGAATGTTTTTTTAGTCTTATAAAGAATTCACAGTACAGTTTTCTTGTTCATATACAATGTACATAGAATGCATATAGACGTATCCCGTGTAACCACCTTTTACATTTTTAAAAAACGAAAAAATAAAACAAAAGACATTTTAATATTTTAAACGCAACCCTCTTGTTTAGTATTTTCTTTGTTTCTGAAGCATATAGCTAAGTAGGTACCTAAACAAGAAAACACACGAGGAAAAAATCTCTATTTATATGAGTTGGTAAGTAAGTATACAGGTACGTAAGGAAAGGAGAGCATATTTCACCCTCTCTGTACACTCCCCTTCCATGTTGGTAATGCTTTTTATTACCGCCTTTGCTTTTAATTAGATGAATGTTTTTTTTAGTCTTATAAAGAATTCACAGTACAGTTTTCTAGTTCATATACAATGTACATAGAATGCATATAGACGTATTCCGTGTAACCACCTTTTACATTTTTAAAAAACGAAAAATAAAACAAAAGACATTTTAATATTTTAAACGCAACCCTCTTGTTTCGTATTTTCTTTGTTTCTGAAGCATATAGCTAAGTACCTAAACAGGAAAACACACGAGGAAAAAATCTTTATTTATATGAGTTGGTAAGTAAGTATACAGGTACGTAAGGAAAGGAGAATCCCATAAGATCCTTTTTTCTGAGAGAGTTCTTCGGATCAATGAACTTTTGGTTATAAAATATTATCAACCTATTTTATGCCTAGGGTCGAAAATTCTAGTACAATAGGTAGATAAACTTCTTACTTACAACTACTATGTACCTATATGTAGGTATCTACGAAATTACTAGAATATAGGATTCCTTCTTACGTTTTTCCCTTGGGAGGCGGAAATGAAGTTGCGAAAATTTGTGCTGGGGAAGAAAATAGGTACACACCGAAAACGAATCAAAGATTAAAAGGAAACCTTGAGAAAATGGGAGAAAAACAGAATGAGAGAGAGAGGGAGGGGTCACAGAAATCACGTTATTATTCCGCGTTCATAGAACATTTCCCACTAGGATTTTGTTTGTGAAAAATTGTGACATGCCACAAACACTTCTCCTCCTCCTTATCCTCCTTCTCCTCTTTCTTCTTCTTCTCCTTCTTCTTCCCGTTCTCCTCCTCTATCTTCTTCTCCTCCTCCTTCTTCTTCTTCTTCCTCCCGTTCTTCTATTCCTCCCTTCTCTATCTCTTCATCCTCCTACTTATTATCCTCCTTCTTCCCCTTCTCATCCTCTCCTCCTTCTCCCCCACCCTTTTCTTTCTACTTCTATCCTCCGATCATTTACGATCCACACTCAAGTAGGTACCTACTCAAGTTGAAAGTTCACACCATAGGTAATTACCTACAGGTAGAAATAAGCTTCAATTAAACGACGCTGTTTATGGGCCGGTATGTACCTACACATGTACATATTGTACATAGCCTATGTACAAACATAACCAAGGCTGTATTCAGGGGGGCCAAGAGGGCTCGAACTCCGGAAATTTGGACCTTGGCAGTTATAGTTCCCTCTATCAAACCTCTTATGAACGCTAGTACATTTACTACCTATTTTAATTTTTTTTTTTAAATACTTTGTATAGGTGCCTAATTATTTATGATTGCAAGTAGGTATGTACTAGGTACAGGTACATTTGGTACATACATAGCCATTTCCCTGTGCTTTCTCCTGTGTTGGGTTGGATGTACCACTCCTGTACTTGTCAACAATGATCCCGAGCCATTCCTGGAAAATCCGCACTACCTCAGTTTTGACGAGTTAACCAAGTTCCTGGTGGCTGCAGCTCAACAGAATCCAAGCAAAGTGAAGCTGCATTCCATTGGGAAATCAGTGCAGAATAGAGATCTTTGGGCGTTACAGGTAAGTATTATTAGGCACTAACATACATACATATCCTGTATCATTCCATTAATTCAACGGGTCAATTCACAAGGCCTCTAAACCACACTCTGTCCAGGTATTTTTTCTCGTCTTTGATTCTATCTAGATCTTCTCCTCTTCTTCTTACATCAGCACTAATCATATCTCTATATCTCATTCTGGGTCTACCTTTTGGTCTCACACCATCCACTTTTAGTTCAAACATTTTCTTGGCAATTATTAATAGGCACTAACACCAACTAAAAAGCTTCACCTACTGAAGGACTGGCTATGATTTCATAAAGGGATAGGAAAAAGTGCTGCATGTCATGTGTTTACCTTTGACTTAGAAAGAAGAAGAAGAAGAAGAAGAAGAAGAAGAAGAAGAAGAAGAAGATTTTTTTTCCCCTGTGTTTATAATTAATATCATTCCCTTCTGTATTTTTCAGATTAGCCGTAATGTAGCATCCGGGAGAAACTTGCTCAAACCTATGTTCAAATATGTTGCCAATATTCACGGAGATGAAGTAGTAGGTTATGAACTGATGAACTATCTCATTGAGTACCTGATAATCAATGATGGGACTGACGAGAGAGTCACTAGACTAATCAACACAACAGATATCTTCATCATTCCATCACTCAATCCTGATGGATACTCAGCAGCCAAGGTGAGTCACATTTGTGGGATGAAGAAAATGTATCTAAGTAGGTACCTTGCAATTTATAAAAGTGGTAAAAAATTACTTTTAGAAAAGAATTACAATTAAAAAAAGGGGTAAAAAATTACTTTTAGAAAAGGAGGGGGGGGGGGGAATCAGCCATATACTGGGTACTTATAGCCATGTGTAAATTTCCTCCCCCTGAACCACAGGCAACTCTAGTGAGGACTTCTTTTTATTATTTTGAAGTTTTCTTGGTTTTATAATGAGTTTGATTATAAAGGTTTTATAATGATGAGGTTTTTTATGATAATTAATGTGGTAGGTTCCTAATCTAATTGTGAATTTATTTCTTACCACATTTTCAAATGGTACCTATTTTATTATCACATAAATTTATTATCACTTCAAACATGTCTAAATATTGTGATTGCAAAAGCAATTGGCTACCGTATGTTAGTTTGATTAGATAAAGAGAAACTACTGTATTTTTGATTAGAAAAAGAAATGTCATCAACCTTCTTTTCCAGGAGGGAAGCTGCAACTCTCTGGCCAGCTTTGTCGGCAGAAATAATGCCAATGGTGTTGATCTCAATAGAAACTTCCCTGATCAATTTGATTCCTCCAGTGAGAGAAGAGAACAACCTTTGAATGTGAAAAAGTTGGAGCCAGAAACTTTGGCTATGATATCCTTCATCAAAAACAACCCTTTTGTTCTCTCTGGTAACTTGCATGGAAAAAAACCAAACAAGGTCAAGTTCCCCCGTTAAAACCCTTTAAAAAAAAAAAAAAAAAAAAAAAAAAAAAAAAAAAAAAAAACATGAATAGGGGTTTTTTCATACGTGATGGAGGTATTTTTCAAATCTCATCTGGCATCTAGCAACCCTGGTAGAGGTTGACCGGCCTTGGATGTTCAATTAAAAGATACCTACCTACCTATACCTATGTTGCTAATAGGCCAAGTGTATTTCTTGTGACTTGACCTTCTTAACATAATGGTAGATATGATTTTATTTCAGACAAGTACAACTACAACTCCGACTCCAACCACTATGAGATACAAGGTAAGACTAAGAGCCCTCTCCCACTTGGTCGGAAAAAAATCATGTCTTGTGTAGTGGGAACACTCTCCTTTAAATTACATTTCTTACAGGACATTCGGAAAAAAAAAAAAAAAAAAAAAAAAAAAAAAAAAAACCATCAGTGTTACTTAAATCTCGTCCGTCTTCCATACCTATTTTTGTATACGGTAATATTTCCCGATGTAATCTAACGATTAACGAATGAAGATATACCATTATACTGTTTTTGTTTATCATGTGCCTTAAGTAGTTACCTTCACACTTTTTGTGACCAGGATGTTATTGTTCTAGCATGCATGTATTGTTTACAATTCTGCTAACCTTTTGCATTACATATCATTTATATTTTTAATTTATTTGTTTACAAAGTACCCATAGGTGCAAACAAAAATCTCATCCATGACTTGAAATGAACATACATATCATGATAAAGTTTAGTTAGGCATGTCAAAGTATACAAATTTTCGTTTTTATTTTTCAAGTTTATTTCATCAAACGTAGTAAAATAGAACGAATCTGTATACCTAGGAACCTTTGTTTTTCATTATTATTCTTTAACATATTCTGTTTTTTATACTTTCATTTTAGCATTTAGAAATATTAACATATCTCAGCTTTAAGTCATAGGTTTATCAGGAAATAGTTTTAATTTTTAAATAAATAATGGTTTAGCATATTTTACATTAATGTTTGGGTTTTTAGGCATGGAGGAGCTATTGTTGCCAGTTATCCTTTTGATGACTCAAAGTAAGTTGATTGTCTACTTAGATGCCTAGGTATGCAAAATTAACGCATGGAGGAGCTATTGTTGCCAGTTATCCTTTTGATGACTCAAAGTAAGTTGATTGTCTACTTAGATGCCTAGGTATGCAAAATTAATTTTTAGGGTACCTACTTATTCCCAGGTTATTCTCTAGTTATAGTTACTATTGGAAATATTCAAAATTGATTATTTCATTATGCCACCTATGTACCTTGTCCCACATTTGTGTTGGTAATACTTCAGGTACCTGTTAGTATCAGGTATAATAATCAGGTAGGTATAAACTGATGAATGAAAATGATTAGTGTGTGTGTGGTAGGTACTTAATAGGTAAGTATAATGGGTATATTAATAGCACCTGTATTTAATAGGTTTCTCTCACAGGTACTCAATCTTTAATTAGGCTTAAGTAGTAGGACATAAGGTATTTGATAATGATAAATTGATTGCAACTTTCTCCATATGTATTACTATCATTTACCTATAATTTGTTCTTAGTGTGAATTTTACTTTGTTTTATTTCAAGCATAACTTCCTAGTCATGGATTTCATCAGCTCAGTAAGTCATGTAGTTTCACTTATGTGCTTTTGTGATGTAGTACCCAAGTAAGATGATTATGATTTTACTAAACCCCTTATGCAGTGATGTTTTCCCAACTTTATAATATGTTGTGTTTTTATGATGTTGTACCTACAATGTGTGTTAAATTTGAAGAGCTTCTTTCAGTTTTAATTACTTGGCTTAATTTCCTCCCTCTGGCCTATACCTAACTTACTTAACCAATTCTTTTTGAATTTTATCTGTTGAATTAAATTGATAGTAGGATAGCCTACTCGTTATCGGCTGGCTATTCTTGAATAGGTACAAGACTCACATGTTCTTAAATGCCTTTGTTATGTTATAGCATAACTGGTGTGCTGAGGCCAGAACTTGGCCTGGTGCTACCGTGTGCCTGGATCAGCTTCTCAAATGCCCAAATTCTGGAAGGACAACAAGGAAGCTCTTCTGGCTTTCATGGAGCAGACTCATTTGGGAGTGAAAGGTAGAATGGAATAGAATTGTTTATCCTGCTCGCATAGGACTTACTTTACTTTTACTTACTCTAGCAGTAGGGCACTACTATTACAGTGGTCAAATTCTCAAATTATATTGAAGATAAAGTTCCATACCTCTGCTGGGATTGAACCCATGCTCTCCTGTTTTTTCCTGCTCGCATAGGACTTACTTTACTTTTACTTACTCTAGCAGTAGGGCACTACTATTACAGTGGTCAAATTCTCAAATTATATTGAGGATAAAGTTCCACACCTCTGCTGGGATTGAACCCATGCTCTCCTGTTTAACAGGCGAGCGTCTTGACCACTACACCACAGAGGTAGGACAAACAGGACTTGACTTGGACTCGAACAGCCAACCTCCAGATCCAACGTGTTAACCACTGCAATACTGAGGTTGATCCATATATTTTTTTTCCAGGACTAATCACGGATATCAATGGGGATCCAATCCCAGGTGCCAATATATCAGTACAGGGAATTCCTCATCCTATCATAGGCACAGTGCGAGGTGAATATTGGAGACTCCTGCTTCCGGGCAATTACAATATTATCGCCACTGCTGCTGGGTAAGATTTCATTTTCAATTTTTTTATTAGGTTTGATGGAGGGAACTGTAACAAAAAAGGTCTTATCGTTCCGAAATAGAAGAGACAGGGACAGGATGGAAAAAAGCCAGTTATAAAGTTCGCGTTATGTGTAAATCGAACCCGCAGCCTAGCGCTTACAAGGTAGACGCGCTACCCTCCAAGCTAACTAGGTTGGCATATTCTCTCATTATCATTGATTGTATTTTATTTATTTATTTTTTTTTCTTTTCTTCGCAGTACCTCACCTACATACCTCCCTACTGACCCTATCATAGGCACAGTGCGAGGTGAATATTGGAGACTCCTGCTTCCTGGCAATTACAATATTATCGCCACTGCTGCTGGGTAAGATTTCATTTTCAATTTTTTTAATAGGTTTGATGGAGGGAACTGTAACAAAAAAAGGTCTTATCGTTCCGAAATAGAAGAGACAGGGACAGGATGGAAAAAAGCCAGTTATAAATTTCGCGTTATGTGTAAATCGAACCCGCAGCCTAGCGCTTACAAGGTAGACGCGCTACCCTCCAAGCTAACTAGGCTGGCATATTCTCTCATTATCATTGATTGTATTTTATTATTTTTTTTTCTTTTCTTCGTAGTACCTCACACTTTCTGCATACCTACATACCTCCCTACTGACCTACTTACTTATATTGTCTTTTATTTCAGATATGAAAGCTCTATCAAGCAGGTTACCGTTGGTAATGAAACTATGAATCCAACCAGATTAGACTTCCAGCTTAAACCTGTCGCCACCGTAGCAGGTAGGTCACCATTTTGGTTTTCATTTTCTGCACTATAGGCATATTTTTATGAAGCTTAGGATCCTACTGACCTACTTATATTGTCTTTTATTTCAGATATGAAAGCTCTATCAAGCAGGTTACCGTTGGTAATGAAACTATGAATCCAACCAGATTAGACTTCCAGCTTAAACCTGTCGCCACCGTAGCAGGTAGGTCACCATTTTGGTTTTCATTTTCTGCACTATAGGCATATTTTATGAAGCTTATGACAATACATTGCATTCTTTTTGCTAAAATCTGCCAGAAAATACCATCTTCGGTCACTACTTATGATTCTGTGGAAATGAGCAAACAATATGAAATTGAGGTTTGTGGCATTTCATGCTAATGGTGTGAAATTATTTCAATAGGTATAATTTTATTAACGTTTCTCACAAACATAGGTAGGTAATAGGTATTCATTAATTTTCTTTAGCATATCTGATCTCTTCATATTGCTAGTTACTTAAGGTTTTCCACTGTAGAGAAACACAGACATTTAGATTTTTAATATCAACCAAAATTTTATATGACTTAAATATGATAGTTTCGCACTTTTCTCGTCACATTCCTTCCGTACTTTTGCATGCCTGGTCTTCTTGTAACCCCCAGATTAGACTTCCAGCTTAAACCTGTCGCCACCGTAGCAGGTAGGTCACCATTTTGGTTTTCATTTTCTGCACTATAGGCATATTTTATGAAGCTTATGACAATACATTGCATTCTTTTTGCTAAAATCTGCCAGAAAATACCATCTTCGGTCACTACTTATGATTTTGTGGAAATGAGCAATGCTAATGGTATGAAATTATTTCAATAGGTATAATTTTATAACGTTTCTCACAAACATAGGTAGGTATTCATTCATTTTCTTTGGCATATCTGATCTCTTCATATTGCTAATTACTTAAGGTTTTCCATTGTAGAGAATCTGTATATTTAGATTTTTAATATCAACCAAAATTTTATATGACCTAAATATGATAGTTTTGCACTTTTCTCGTCACACTCCTTCCGTAGGTACTTTTGCATGCCTGGTCTTCTTATGACCCTAAGCTCACTTTCTTTTCACTCGAAACTCGTTCAGATTCGATATTCTAAAGCACAACCTTTGTTTTGTTTCTGTTGGTGTGATTTCAGATTACGTTTACACCTTCCCCAGTTGAAATCACACTCTGGCCCAGATCCAAAACAAAGGCTTGGTCTTTTAAGAGTTCTCTGAACCTCTATATATCTATTCTACTTACCTGCACTCTCGTATCTACTTATCTTTCTTACAAACTTATATTATTTTTATAGCACCTATTATATTACATATCTATCGACTTAATTTAAATTATCTTTGCCTACTTAAAAAATATTTTATTATATATAAATCCATCAGTGTTACTTAAATCTCGTCCGTCTTCCATATCTATTTGTATACGGTAATATTTCAAATATCTGTGCAAATTTTGAACGACTTGGGCCGAAATCTGAAGTCCTGAGAAATTGGAACTCTTTTTGATTATTATTATTATTATTATTATTTTTACCCTCAAATAGCGGCTAAACCTTACATTTCTTGGAACCATTCCCATGGAAACTTTTGATGTACCTACATAATTTATCGAATCTCTGTGTTAAGTATGTTTGAGCTAATATGGAATATATTATGTAGGTATGTATATCTCATTAATCTTGATCTATTTCCTATTGGTAATATTTCCCGATGTAATATAACGAATGAAGATATACCATTATACTGTTTTTGTTTATCATGTGCCTTAGTTACCTTCATACTTTTGGTGACCAGGATGTTATTGTTATAGCATGCATGTATTGTTTACAATTCTGCTAACCTTTTGCATTACATATCATTTATATTTTTAATCCATTGGCGGCATGTACTCCACTGAACCTTCCATGCGGGAGCTCCTATCCCGCTTGGCACGCCATCTCGTGGCAGCTACAAGTACTAGAGTTCGTAACATCCTAGACCATGCTGTTATCACCCTCATTCCAGTATTTGGAAAGTCTTCCCCTGATACAGTGTGTATGACAAGTGACCCTCGCTCGGTGATGAAAGTGGACAGCATAGTGAAGGGGAAAGTCACGGAGGAGCCTGTGCTAGACGCCCTCAGTTCTCTGTGCACGGAGAATAGCTTTGATTTTCTGCTCAGTCTGGAGGGCGGAGGTTTTACTCTGAGGTAACACAATGCCTGTCACATACATAATATGTATAATTGCATATACAAATGTGTAGAGGCAAACTTATGCTACGCTACATAATTACTGCAAGGAACACGAAAATTTTTCTCTCACGACATAAATTTTTGATTGAAATATCTGTGCAAATTTTGAACGACTTGGGCCGAAATCTGAAGTCCTGAGAAATTGGAACTCTTTTTGATTATTATTATTACCCTCAAATAGCGGCTAAACCTTACATTTCTTAGAACCATCCCCATGGAAACTTTTGATGTAGGTACCTACATAATTTACCGAATCTCTGTATGTATATCTCATTAATCTTGATCTATTTCCTATTTTTTCCTAGATTGGTGGCCCAGACGAGCACAAGCTTCACATTGGCCTCATTGGCGGCATGTACTCCACTGAACCTTCCATGCGGGAGCTCCTATCCCGTCTGGCACGACATCTAGTGGCAGCTACAAGTACTAGAGTTCGTAACCTCCTAGACCATGCTGTTATCACCCTCATTCCAGTATTTGGAAAGTCTTCCCTTGATACAGTGTGTATGACAAGTGACCCTCGCTCGGTGATGAAAGTGGACAGCATAGTGAAGGGGAAAGTCACGGAGGAGCCTGTGCTAGACGCCCTCAGTTCTCTGTGCACGGAGAATAGCTTTGATTTTCTGCTCAGTCTGGAGGGCGGAGGTTTTACTCTGAGGTAACACAATGCCTGTCACATACATAATATGTATAATTGCGTATACAAATGTGTAGAGGCAAACTTATGCTACTGTACACAAAAATGTGTTGGGTAGCATAGTATGTCAAGTGACCCTCGCTCGGTATGACAAGTATGACTAATCTACACAAAAATGGGTAGGGTAGCATAGTAACAAATTTTGCTACCCTGCTAAATACAGCGTAACCAAAAATGAACTTCTCTGCAAAATAATAGCTTTATTTACCAAGGTTGCATTTTTCTTTTTTAAGGCTGGGATTGAACCCACGCCTTCCTGTTTACCAAGCGAGCGTCTTGAGCACTACACCACCGAGGCAGGTTAGAATATCTGATGAGAGGCAGCCTATCATGGTAAGGCTTACTTCATCGTCTTGTCGTCAATGTTTTTGATATGTTGCTGTTTAAAAATATGTAATTGGTTATTTGCTCATTTTCCATATTTACTGATATTCTTCGGTAAATTGTATTCCATACCTCGGCTGGGATTGAACCCACGCCCTCCTGTTTACCAGGCGAGCGCCTTGACCACTACACCACCGAGGCAGGTAATTGCATATACAAATGTGTAGAGGCAAACCTATGTTACTGTACACAAAAATGTGTTGGGTAGCATAGTATGTCAAGTGACCCTCGCTCGGTATGACAAGTACCTATGACTAATCTACACAAAAATGGGTAGGGTAGCATAGTAACAAATTTTGCTACCCTGCTAAATACAGCGTCACCAAAAAATGAACTTCTCTGCAAAATAATAGCTTTATTTACCAGGGTTGCATTTTTTTACCATGCTACGGTACAAGTTGATTTCCGGGTAGTTGAAGTGTGACTTTTAAATGTATGTTTATTTTTCGAATCTCGGGCCATTTCCTTTTAAAAGAATAGACGAGGAGGGTTCAGCTCAAAGTTTATTGAGCTCGAGATTGAATTGTTCTGAACAATAAAATAAAAAAAAATCCTACCTACCACAGTCGAACCTGGATAAACGAGAATCCAAGGGACCAGCTCATTTTTTTCGTTTAAGGCGGTTTAATACAACATTTTCTCGTTTAACAACTATACCCAAATGCAAGCAGAGCTAGAGCATATCACAAAGAACTATCCCAACCTCACTCGCCTCTACTCGGTAGGGCAGAGTGTAGAGAAGAGAGAGCTGTGGGTGTTGGAACTTTCTACTCACCCTGGCGTACATAAGCCTGGTAAGTAACACTCTCGCTTTTGCTATTCAGAATATAATAATAGTGGTTATTTATACTGCTCACATAGGAAAAGTCATGGGTGTTGGAACTTTCCACTCACCCTGGAGTACATAAGCCTGGTAAGTAACGCTCTCGCTTTTGCTATTCAGAATATAATAATAGTGCTTATTTATACTGCTCACATAGGAAAAGTCCCTTTACTCCAGCTACTATTATTGTGGTCAAATTCTCAAATTATTTTGAGGATAAAATTCGATGCCTCGGCTGGAATTGAACCCACGCCTTCCTGTTTACCAAGCGAGCGTCTTGAGCACTACACCACCGAGGCAGGTTAGAATATCTGATGAGAGCCAGCCCAGCTTGGTAAGGCTTGTTTCGTCGTCTTGTTGTCAATGTTTCCGATATGTTGCTGTTTAAAAATAAGTAATTGGTTATTTGCTCATTTTCCATATTTCCTAATATTCCCCGGTAATGTCCTCAGGTGTGCCGGAGTTCAAATACGTAGCCAACATGCACGGAAATGAAGTAGTGGGTAGAGAACTGCTACTGCTGTTGGCACAATATCTCTGCCAGAATTACAAGATAGACGATAGGGTGACCAGGATGTTGCAGACCACTCGCATACATCTGATGCCCTCTATGAATCCTGATGGATATGAGAGAGCTCGTGAAGGTAAGTAGAATAGAATATACCTTGTTTGGCCGGGGGACTAAAAAGGGACTAGACCAGCTTAGTCTGGCTGGGGGGACTTAAAACAGGGAGTAAATCAGCTTAGTCCGGCTGGGGGACTAAACAGTTGAGATAAGATACCAGCCTGAAATTTCTCTTGTTGAAGAAATAGCCAAGGTTGAGTGCGAAGGGCATCCACTCGTATTTTTATTTATTTTATTTTTTTTTTATTTTTTTTTTGTACCAAAAACAAAATAGCAGCTGAAAGAAATCACCCTAAGTAGGGTTTCCTATACTTGAAACGTATAGAGGTCTACACAAAAATTTAATCCCTGAACCGGACTCGGTGCAAAGGACATCAAAATGTTAAAGCAACTAAATTAAAAAAGAAAAAAAAATCGTGTCTTTGTATATTAATTTTACCTAAGAGTGTAAATAAATAAAAGTATATTCATTTTATGCATTGCAATTTTGATTTAAATTTCATAAACTATTTTTAATTTTGAAGTCGCATAAAATTGACAAATTTATAACCCACTCTGGCTCGTGTCTTTGTATATTAATTTTACCTAAGAGTGTAAATAAATAAAAGTATATTAATTTTATGCATTGCAATTTTGATTTAAATTTCAGAAACTATTTTTAATTTTGAAGTCGCATAAAATTGACAAATTTATAACCCACTCTGGAGACTGACAAAGCGTAAGCTCTGTTTACGATTATGGCACCACTGTAAAAAGCCATATAGTTGTTCTTTTGAGCTCGCCTGAAAATCAAGATCAACTGTCTCCTGGTTTGGTTGGTACATTTGTGCCAGTTACAGTTGATGATGGATCGACGGATATCTTCACTACACGTGTTAAATAATTCCGCGCTCTCACAAAAGAAATAAAACTGAAAAGCTATTCCCACGAAAGTAATCAGGGCCTCGTAAAATCGAATGCCAGCTTTCATATCTAAGATAACAACCATCTGATACAGACAAATTGAGAATGCTGAGTTGGTAGCGATGACCAATAAAGCCACTGCTGGAGAAAACAGTGTCGTTAGCTGGAATAATAAAAAAGAAAAATAACAAGCTTTGTATCATGTCATGTTCATGTTATGGTTAGAAGAAGTTTTTATGTCACTAGTAGGTACGCACACAGATTTTACAAAATAGAGCTCAAATGCACGGTTTAATTTTACCTCACTTTAATATATACCGCGTGTAGTGAAGCTAGAGAACCTTTTCAGAGCATTATTAAGGTGCTTTCATTCTGTGCAGTTCTTGCTCATTTCTAATATCAATGTAAAGCCATTAGTCACTACTGGAAGCAGCTACTCGCTTGTCCTTTCAAGTCCAAGTCTAGTTTAATCACACCCTATTACAAATTAGAGACTAGACCACACCCTATTAGTGGTTTACCTCCAGAGCATTATTAAGGTGCTTTCATTCTGTGCAGTTCTTGCTCATTTCTAATATCAATGTAAAGCCATTAGTCACTACTGGAAGCAGCATTTGATGAAATTTGATGATCTTAGCACAATGTCTTTTCTCATTTATTTCTTTTGTCTTTCTTAGTAGGTGTATTTGATGCTTGGTATGCACTGTGCTCTCCACTCCACCCTGTTTTTAGCCTATGGTGGGAAATCCTAAGAATGATGTCTTATGCTTAACATTTTACCTCACAGGGCGAATGTACAGATATGGGACAACCACTGCAGGGATTGAAGAGAAGAGTTCTACAATCAATACAGGACACCATGAACACACGGATAGTAAGTTACCTCTGGATTTTATTTATTTTTTATATATATACTTTATGGTACTTTATTTATGATACCTACAGACTTATAAGTACATTTATACATTGAGAAAAGAAAAAAACTTTAGCCGTAGAGAAATGGCTCCAAGACATTCCTTTCGTTCTAAGTGCCAACCTTCATGGGGGTTCTCTGGTGGCCAACTACCCTTATGATGATAACCAAGCAATGAAACCACAAGTGGACAGCCCTACTCCTGATGACAGCATCTTTAAGCTGCTGGCTTCAAGCTATGCCAATGTAAGTACAAGGAAGATACAAATCATTGAGGTGTAAATGTAAAGAAGTATGTATACTTGGAAAAAAACTAAAGACAGCTAAAGTAGCTTTATCTTGTCTTATTTATACTGCAGGGCAGCTTCTTACTGGCCCGTTTTTCAGGAATTGAAACTGGCTTCTCAATTGACCTTTTCGAGGCTGAGTGCACCTTTTTCTACATTAACTCCAAGTCTTTAAACGGTATACTTGTAACAAAACTGTGTATGTATGTTGCAAATGTCGGGATCTTTGACCATTAGGCCCCTCGTATCCTAATATTTCCCAACAGTGTTATTGCTGGCTTCCAAGGCAGGACAGAACTTTAGGTATGAACAAGAGTTCGCCTTATTTATACTGCAGAGCAGCTTCTTATTGGCCCGTTTTTTTAGGAATTGAAACTAGGTTCTCAAGTGACCTTCTCGAGGCTGAGTGCACCTTTTTCTACCTTAACTCGAAGTGTTGATAATCATTTCTCTCGTAGGCTCACAAGAAAATGTACAAGGATCCTGGGTGTCCCGAATATCCGGAGGAAAATTTCCCCGGAGGTATTGTGAACGGAGCTCAATGGTATGTGGTATCCGGTGGCATGCAGGACTACAACTATATACATGCCAACACGCTCGAAATCACCCTAGAACTGGGTTGCTATAAGTTCCCCCCTGCCAAAGATTTACCCTCCTACTGGGAGGACAATTTACCGGCCCTGCTGTCTTATATTGAACAAGTGCACCGGGGGGTGGCAGGGTTTGTGAAGGGCAGAGAGGGGGAGGGTGTGGCAGAGGCGAGCATAGCGGTGGAAGGTCTGGGGCATGTGGTGTACTCGGCCCAGGATGGAGACTATTGGAGACTGCTGGCCCCTGGAAACTATACCCTGCATGTGTCAGCGCCTGGGTAAGTTAGAACCCGTAGGTTAAAGAAGGTCAATAGTACTATTTTACTCAAGTTGTTTGAGTTTGATAGTTTACAAAATTGTAAAGGATGTCTAAATTAAATAAATTCATAAATAGGGAAGATCAATAGTTCTGTTGGTTGTGACTATTTTTACCAAGAATTTAGAAGAAATAGTATGCCGTTCTGCTTGCTAAAATCGAAGAGATGGTAGGTACGAATCAATAAATACCCTGCCTCGGTGGTGTAGTGCTCAAGGTCCTCCCTCGGTGGTGTAGTGGTCAAGGCGCTCGACTGGTAAACAGGAGGGCGTGGGTTCAATCCCAGCCGAGGTATGGAATTGTATCCTCAATATAATTTGAGAATTTGACCACAATAATAGTGGTTAGCCTACTGCTGGAGTAAAGGGACTTTTCAGTCCTATGCGAGCAGTATAAATAAGCACTATTACCCTGAGGCATTTTGGGAAATGAGCCTGAGGTTCCTATTCCTGTATAAATTATGTCTAAAGATGTGTTCAAACATAGTCGACTGGCCGTCGATCGACGAGGAACATCTATGTTGTCGAGGCAATGTGGACGTGTCAGTCGACGTCGATCGACGCCGTTGACTATGTGTGGACACACCTTTACACTCAGCTTGTTTCTCGCTCGGCAGATATGAACCTGCCATTCACCAGGTGTCTGTTGAGAACTCGACCACAGCTACTCAGCTGAACATTACTCTGGCTCGGATCGATCTGATCGCTTGGTCCCATCAGCATGACTTCAGCATTACGGATAATATTGAGACAGTGACCAAGTATAGTACACAACTGGAGATGTCCTATGCTATGGAGGCTGTGGAAACAGCCCACAGTGTGCTTGCGGAGAAGCAGAATGGATTCCCCAGTATTCTGGACTCCCTCAGGATATCGCAACAGGTAACACTTTCTAGTCTGTTCTTGTTGTTAGTTAATCGATAATATTGAGACAGTGACCAAGTATAGTACACAACTGGAGATGTCCTATGCTATGGAGGCTGTGGAAACAGCCCACAGTGTACTCGTGGAGAAGCAGAATGGATTCCCCAGTATTCTGGACTCTCTCAGGATATCACAACAGGTAACACTTTCTAGTCTGTTCTTGTTGTTAGTTAATTATATCAAGAATTGACCATTAGGTCATTTTCTTCAATGTCTTGTTTTCTAGTCTTACGATGTGAGTTTGGACGAAATCATCAAGTTTCCACTGTAGCCCTAAATGCCTAAATAGGGGAACTTTGGTCCTGAATAACGAATACATGTCTAGAAACCCGATCGTGGGCCATTTTGATTGAAATTGTAGGATCATTGTCTTTTGGATCTATATTTTTCACTTCTTGTAAGGATTCTTCAATCTCCAAGTCTCCCAGCATCATTATTTTTTGACACAAGATTTCATAATATCCTTTTATTTGAAGTGTTGTAGGATCATTGTCTTTTGGATCTATATTTTTCACTTCTTGTAAGGATTCTTCAATCTCCAAGTCTCCCAGCATCATTATTTTTTGATACAAGATTTCATAATATCCTTTTATTTGAAGTGCGGTAAGCGGCATTATAGAGAGTAATGAAGTTCCTATGCATGCAAGCAAGTAGAAGTAGTAAACTTCCAATATGAAAATGGCTACATACTGCCAGCCTTCTGTCTCGTCAAAGAGCACAAAATAGACAGGAATAGGATGTCGTTTGGCAGGGTATTTAGATCTGTATAAGTGGCGTAGCGTTTCAGTTTCTTCCTGTGAAAGTGGGATAAATGCTTCAAAAATATTTCCAATTACACCAGGGTATTTAGATCTGTATAAGTGGCGTAGCGTTTCAGTTTCTTCCTGTGAAAGTGGGATAAATGCTTCAAAAATATTTCCAATTACTCCACAAATGAACAAACAAAAGAAGAACTGAGAGTACAACTTTCCTCGTCGCTTGCATTTCTGAAAAATGTTAATGTCCATACTGCTTAATGGTAGATCCATTAGGTTGAGAAAAGTCTCAAGTCTAGTACAAATATTTGCTACAAGAAGAACTGAGAGTACAACTTTCCTCGTCGCTTGCATTTCTGAAAAATGTTAATGTCCATACTGCTTAATGGTTGATCCATTAAGTTGAGAAAAGTCTCAAGTCTAGTACAAATATTTGCTAGATAGAGAAGTCCCCAGTATAACGGTGCACATAGTATTAGTTCCACCATATCTTGCAAAAAATACGTTAGGCTTCGAGAAGATCTCAGAGTGACGTGTAGGAAATTTGGTAATAGAATTACCAGCATGGTGAAATGTTGAAAAGAAATGTACAGGTTTTGTAACTTGGTCTTATTTACACTGGAAACCACCATTGTTTTTAGATTTATATAAGGGTAACGTGTTAAACTCTGCATTTTTATAATGCGTTTTAAGAAACAATCCTATGAAAGGAGAAAAATAAACTCACCAATCTAAATCAGGGCTCCCAACACAAGTCCTCATTATTGATGACTGAATATACAGGTGGGTAGTAGGGTACACATCAGGTGGGTAGTCGGGTATGTACAATGGAGCAGTTGCAAATGGGTAAAAATTATAAATAAATGGTCGATTCCTATGTAAAAAGTAGGGAAAAATTCAAATCCGAAATCAAAACTCCGAAAAATATCTTTAAAAGGTCGAAAATTCAATTTTTATTTTCCGTTCTAATGAAAGAGTTCAATGATGTGTGACGTCAGACTTTACGCAGTTGTTTTTTTCGTCCGCTAGGTAGCGCCAGTATGCAAGCACGCTTGCGGAGGAGCAGAAAGAAATGCGCAGAAACGTATGCTCACAAACACATTACCTAATGTGATGCCTGCGAGGGAGCTTTGCTCGGGACATTTGATGTGACGTCATCGTGTACGGGAGCGTATGCCGTGACATCAAAGTTCACGTACCTAATGTGATGACTGCGAGGGAGCTTTGCTCGGGACATTTGATGTGACGTCATCGTGTACGGGAGCGTATGCCGTGACATCAAAGTTCACGATTTACCGGAATTTTTTAAATCGTAGAAAAGAAAAATTCCGTTGGTCCTCATTTTTCCTGCTCTATGACTTTGAAACATCACCCAAGTAAGCGCAACTGTTCTATTGTACACACACCTGCACGCTGCAATAGAACATGCCTCAGCTGTGAATTTTTTTCAGGTCAACTTTGAACAAGCTCGTTTTCGTGATTTAGTCCCACCAGCAATTAAAAGCAAATTACCTATAACAGAAGATAATGAGCTACAATGAAACATGTCACGCTATAGAAAATATTGATTACACCTTGAAATTTTTTGACCCGAATATTTTCAGGGCACTCCCTATGTTGTAGAAAATCCTTCAGTTTGAAAACTGTCTGACAGAACTGGGCCTAGAAAATATTGATTACACCTTGAAATTTTTTAACCCGAATATTTTCAGGGCACTCCCTATGTTGTAGAAAATCCTTCAGTTTGAAAACCTAACATCTACAGCTGTTTTCAGCTTTTGCCTTTCATGAGCAGGGATTAGTCCTAAGTCAACAACAACCAAAGGTTTTCTTCACTTAAACGTCTTTTAGGCCAAATCTCTCATGCTCAGACCGTTCTAAAGTGTGTGACGGAAAAAGCTTCAGGCCAAGGATTCTCAGAAGTTTTGACAGACCGAGGTCTCAAGCTTTTTCCGACTGTCTGACAGAACTGGGCCTGGGTTTGTCAGATGGTTTGAGTGTGAGTGGCGGTCATTAGGCTAAAACCAGAGCGGAGCGGAGAGCAAAGAGCATAGGTTTTTTTTTTCGTCAGTTACATATATGCGGTTTGAATTCGTCGCTTTATCTATCGTCACTTCCCTATGGTATGCACTGTGTTCTCCACTCCACACTGTTTCTAGCCTATGGTGGGAAATCCTAAGAATATTAGGCTAAAACCAGAGCGGAGCGGAGAGCAAAGAGCATAGGTTTTTTTTTTCGTCAGTTACATATATGCGGTTTGAATTCGTCGCTTCATTTATCGTCACTTCCCTATGGTATGCACTGTGCTCTCCACTCCACCCTGTTTTTAGCCTATGGTGGGAAATCCTAAGAATGATGTCTTATGCTTAACATTTTACCTCACAGGGCGAATGTACAGATATGGGACAACCACTGCAGGGATTGAAGAGAAGAGTTCTACAATCAATACAGGACACCATGAACACACGGATAGTAAGTTACCTCTGGATTTTATTTATTTTTTATTTTGTTTAAGGCCAGCCACTCACTATCAAGTACACCTGATCAGGTCCGCCTGCCAGGTCTACGTAGCTGATACCCTGATGAGCACACATACTATCAGGTAGACTTGACAGGCGGACCTGATAACCTTTTCTGGGCTTTCAACACATCGTCCAGTGTCCATGATAAGTGTCAAGTCTAATTATAAACTACTTTTAATTTCTAAGTCGCATGAAATTGAGAAAGCTATAGGCCACTCTGGCGACTGACAAAAAGTAAGCTCTGTTAAGGATGATAACACCTCTGTAAAAAGCCAGATGGTTGATCTTTTGAGCTCGTCTGAACATGAACATCAACTGTCTCCTGGTTTGGTTGGTGCATTTGTGCCAGTTACAGTTGATGATGGAGCGACGGATATCTTCACTACATGTGTTGTATGTTTCCGCACTCTCACAGATGAAATAATACTTCCAAGCGATTGCCAGGAAAAAGATCAGGGACTTGTAAAATCGAATGCCAGATTTGTTATCTAAGATGACAACCATTTGATAGAGACAGAGTGAGATTGTTAGGTTGGTGGAGATGACTAATAAAGCCACTGCGGGAGAAAGCAGTGTCGTTAGCTGGAATGAAAAATTAATAAATTTTGTAGCGTATCTAAATTAGAGACTAGATGTAGATTATCTGAAGTTAAATCTCTTAATAAAAATATCTTTTGACTTACTTCGTCTTGAAATTGAAGCAGCATTTGGTGAAATTTGATGATCTTACTGTAATGTCTTTTCTCATTTATCTCTTTTTTCTTGCTCAGTAGGTAATGCTGTTTTTTAGTTACTATTAATGTCTGCTTCATTGATACTGTAGGATGATTGTATTCTTGTATGGATTCTTCAATCTCCAAGTCTCCTAGCATCATTATTTTTTGACACAGGATTTCATAATATCCTTCCATTTGAAATGTTGTCAGTGGCAATAGGGAAAGTAATGAAGGTAATATGTGTACAAGCAAGTACAAGTAGTAAACTTCCAATATGAAAATGGCTACATACTGCCAGCCTTCTGTCTCGTCAAAGAGCACAAAATAGACAGGAATAGGATGTCGTTTGGCAGGGTATTTAGATCTGTATAAGTGGCGTAGCGTTTCAGTTTCTTCCTGTGAAAGTGGGATAAATGCTTCAAAAATATTTCCAATTACTCCACAAATGAACAAACAAAAGAAGAACTGAGAGTACAACTTTCCTCGTCGCTTGCATTTCTGAAAAATGTTAATGTCCATACTGCTTAATGGTAGATCCATTAGGTTGAGAAAAGTCTCAAGTCTAGTACAAATATTTGCTACATAGAGAAGTCCCCAGTATAACGGTGCACATAGTATTAGTTCCACCATATCTTGCAAAAAATACGTTAGGCTTCGAGAAGATCTCAGAGTGACGTGTAGGAAATTTGGTAATAGAATTACCAGCATGGTGAAATGTTGAAAAGAAATGTACAGGTTTTGTAACTTGGTCTTATTTACACTGGAAACCACCATTGTTTTTAGATTCATATAAGGGTAACGTGTTAAACTCTGCATTTTTATTATGCGTTTTAAGAAACAATCCTATGAAAGGAGAAAAATAAACTCACCAATCTAAATCAGGTAATTTTCTCTCCCGACACAAGTCCTCATTATTGATGACTGAATATACCTGTGGGTAGTAGGGTACACATCAGGTGGGTAGTCGGGTATGTACAATTGTACACACCTGCACGCTGCAATAGAACATGCCTCAGCTGTGAATTTTTTTCAGGTCAACTTTGAACAAGCCCGTTTTCGTGATTTAGTCCCACCAGCAATTAAAAGCAAATTACCTATAACAGCTTGAAGAGAAGATAATAAGCTACAATGAAACATGTCACGCTATAGAAATATTAATTACACCTTGGATGGACCTCGAGAAACGTACTGTTCGGCCTTTATTTTGGGTGAAATCTTTGAAAAAGCTCAAAAAGAGTTATCTTTTCTCAGTTGGTTAACTATGGATCAACTAATTTCCTATAATCCATCACTTTTCTAGGTTTTATCATAGACCAAAACAATCACAAGGTACCTGGGGCTGAACTCAGGGTTGGTAAACTCTATGCCATCTCGGATGAAGGGGGTCAATATTGGCTGCCCCTCCCCTCTGGAGAGCATTTGGTGAACGTTACCGCCCCTGGTTATATCCCGTCTACTAAGCTAGTGACGATACATTCAGGGGAGACTAAATCCCAGACCGTGATGATCTCAATATTCAAAGATAACAAGATACTGGGCTTACCGCGCATTGCGTTCCTCATTATGGCATGTGAGTATGGGACTATCCTATCAATATTCAGAGTTAGAGTAATTTCGGAAGAAATATAGAAAACTATTGTAATAATATTGACATAATCTACAACAGCCCCCTTTTACTTGCTACATTAGATAGGTACTAATTCTACATCACACGTTACTAAATTTAAGATTATAAACTGGAAATAAAATCTGAAGCCTTCTTGGCAACTTGGAATGTTTTTGGACTTTTATCCACGAGGTCCTCTTTCTCGATCGAATTCCATTCACCAGTATTCTTGACATTCAAGAGTTTAACCTTCTTTTATTATTCTCTTGCAACAAAGGTAGGTATCCTATTCTCTCTCGCCCTCTTTCACTCATTCATTATTTCCTGAAAATTGGATCATAGGTTGACTGGTACAATCCTTTATTCTTGAACATCCTACTAACAATAAACCTATTCGCCAAATATCTCATCACAATTTGTATTGCTTTTCATTGATTAATATTAAATATCTAGTATTCACATACGGAATAAAACATATTTTTACTCATACAAAACATTTATTTACAAAAGAGGAGCTGAAAGAAAACCAAAATCATCTACAGTATGTATAATTCTATCAATATTTTGATTGTTATTAAATAAATTCTTGGAAATTTTTCAAAGTTATTAGGTAAATAGGATTTGTAAAATGAACCCCCTAAAAATAACATTTCGTGGCATAAAAAAAAGACCCCGCCAAGTCGTTCCTCCCAAAATAAATTAAGTTCGGATCATTTCCGAATGAAAAACATCATAGTAACATAATTGCTTAACTTTTATGTAGCAGGTCAATGTTTTATTTGACATCATTTGTATCATAGGTCCGCATAAGTAGGTAGGTTACATAGCAGTAGAAAGAATTCCGCGGGAAATACTGGCAAATTGTGCAAAATCCCACGCGAGATCCCGCGGGATTCAAAAGCGTTAGGTATTACAATCCCTACCCACCTAGGACTGGTCCTAAGACCTAACCAACAATAAAAACTATCACCCCATCAGTTGAAAACCGACATTATAAGAAGAAAATTAGTTTATCAAATTCAAGGCCAAAGGGGCCCTTTGAGGGCCTTGAAACTATGAAAAGGCACATCTGCCACCTACGAGAAAAAGAATGAGCCATCAACCAACAAAATCGGTTCAGTAGTTTAGGCTGTAGAGCGGTCAACGTCAAAGAAGAAGCAGCAGCAGAAAATGATGAAAAATTTGACGTATTTCAAAGTCAAAAAAAAGACCCCGCCAAGTCGTTCCTCCCAAAATAAATTAAGTTCGGATCATTTCCGAGTGAAAAACATCATAGTAACATAATTGCTTATCTTTCATGTAGCTGGTCCTAACCAACTTTGGATATTATGTATCACCCCATCAGGTAAAAACCGGCATCGGCATTTAAGAAGAAAAGAAGCCTTTGATCATATGCAAGGCCAAATACGCCCTTTGTCGCTCTCCTCAATTGTCTAGATTGAAATCAGAAATAATACTTGTATCTCTTCAGTTTCGTCATTGTAATAAATTTTACATTTTCCAGACTTGAAAGGATATATTTCATTTCCTTTTATACCGTTTGATAAACTGGTAATATATAATGTGAGTTGGGTAGGGTTCTCCATTATGGAGTACCTATGTTATCCTTTCGGTGTTCATTCCGCGGGTAATACTTTCAAATCCCGGAAAATCCCACGCGGGATCGGCCAAATAAGAGGGCAATGTTAATTGGACATCATTTGTATCATAGGTACGCATAAGTAGGTAGGTTACATAGCAGTAGAAATAATTCCGCGGGAAATACTGGCAAATTGTGCAAAATCCCACGCGAGATCCCGCGGGATTCAAAAGCGTTACGTAATCCTTTTTCTTCCGTCATTTGTAGTTGTCCCTCTACATTGCCTACAACTACCTGAAAACGGCTACTTTCCCTGTCGCGTATAATATCTCTAGTAGCGCGGTCAAACTTTCTTGACTTGGCGGGGCAAAGCGCTACCGCGCTCCTTCCGTTTTGGGTTTTTTTTTTTTTTTTTTTTTTTTTTTTTCAATTTGGTCTACTTTCATGCCCCAACACACACACACGCAATCCGTTTTCTTCCGTCATTTGTAGTTGTCCCTCTACAACTACCTGAAAACTTTCCCTGTCGCGTATAATATGTAATATCTCTAGTAGCGCGGTCAAACTTTCTTGACTTGGCGGGGCGGAGCGCTACCGCGCTCCTTAATTAGAACTGGCAAAAATCGCAACCAAGACAAAAGCCTTTGGTCCAAAAGTATACCGGTTGGATAAATTATGTAGATCAATAATGTCCCTAATCCATGTTTCCAGAAGGTACAGTTCGGCTGTTATTCCGGACCAAAGTTTTGGTATTTAGGGCTATACGGGAAAAAGCTCAAAAGGAATGAGCGGTTCTCAGGACTTTACCTTTAGCCACAGATTGCTCAAATTTTGCAGAGAGCTTCGATGGTTTAGAAAGTACAGCTGCTAGCTTGCATCATGATGGATCTGGTATTGCAGGTAAGAGATAAGTAGATAGGAAATCTCTGGAGACTACTTTATATTCTGAAGTCTAAGCTACAATAACTTTAAATTTCGGCTAAAGCAGCTTGAACTTAACACAAAGGTTGGATAAATTATGTAGATCAATAATGTCCCTGGGCCATGTTTCCAGAAGGTACAGTTCGGCTGTTATTCCGGACCAAAGTTTTGGTATTTAGGGCTATACGGGGGTTGGATAAATTATGTAGATCAATAATGTCCCTAATCCATGTTTCCAGAAGGTACAGTTCGGCTGTTATTCCGGACCAAAGTTTTGGCTATTTAGGGCTATACGGTAAATCATCTACAGTATGTATAATTCTATCAATATTTTGATTGTTATTAAATAAATTCTTGGAAATTTTTCAAAGTTATTAGGTAAATAAGATTTGTAAAATGAACCCCCTAAAAATAACATTTCGTGGCATAAAAAAAGACCCCGCCAAGTCGTTCCTTCCAAAATAAATTAAGTTCGGATCATTTCCGAGTGAAAAACATCATAGTAACATAATTGCTTAACTTTTATGTAGCTGGTCCTAACCAACTTTGGATATTATGTATCACCCCATTAGGTAAAAACCGGCATCGGCATTTAAGAAGAAAATAAGCCTTTAATCATATGCAAGGCCAAATACGCCCTTTGTCGCTGTCCTCAATGGTCTAGATTAAAATCAGAAATGATACTTGTATCTCTTCAGTTTCGTCATTGTAATAAATTTTACATGTTCCAGACTTGAAAGGACATATTTCATTTCCTTTTATACCGTTTGATAAACTGGTAATATATAATGTGAGTTGGGTAGGGTGTTCTCCATTATGGAGTACCTATGTTATCCTTTCGGTGTTCATTCCGCGGGTAATACTTGACTGACCTTTTTCTCCTTATGGTTTCACAGCTATGGTGTGCATCTTCTTCATTATCATCAGTCTGAGTTTGATCAGTTATTGTCAGAACCGACGCACCGAAAGGACGTACAAGAAAGGGTTTTCTCTCCTTCCTGACAAGAGAAGTCTGTTCGACTTTGATGATTCGGAAAACGAGACTGAAGTATTCAGGTCACCACTGCGAGGTAAGATAACTTCGGCACTGGTAGTTTAATGGCTGCTAGATTGTCTCATGTGAAGATTAAGGTTTTTCTCTCAATCCGCTATTTTGAAGTGTGATCTTTAAAATGAAGTATTGCATCCTGAACTACATTTTTTGTTGATAATCTTCTTCATCTTATGGTTGTTAATGTGATTCAAAATTTTACTATATTCTGCGTTATAGGCAATGTTGAGTTCTGTTATTATTGGGTAGGTACATGTTCAATTGTTAATTTTTGTGTTACAGGTGCTGATAAAAACGCCGTGGTCAAGCCCTACTTTGATGAAAGTGATGTCAGTTATGAAGACGATGTCACAAGTGAAGAAGAAGACCTTGTTGTTCTTAGTAAACTGTGAACACGTATATCAGCCCTGATCAGCCTTACCAACCCTGATATGTCCTGAGAATTCATGCTATCCCACCGTCTGATGATCTATCGATTAAAATCCTATAGTAAAGACCTCCTTAGTGTGGCTAGTAGTGCTATTCTTAAGATTAGCGTATCCTGCTTTCTACGTTGAGGTACGTAATCTCTTCCAAAATTACTTTTATGTGTTAACTTTATTCCAAGACTTCATTCCTGAAAGGGACGGTGTAGATCACAAGCAATTGTGGTACTTTCTTCTTTAGGATATTGCTATATTATGATTTCCCTATGTTCATAAAACCTAAGTTTACCTAGGTTGTAAACTACAACATTATACCTTTCAGGAATTAGTCTCAAGTTTAAGTAAACATGTAATGATATTTGCAATACACAATCGATTGATAAACCCTAGATAATTATGTATGTAATTCTGAGAAAGCTATCATATTTAGCCTTAGATTGATCGGTGGTTTGAAAGTAGCAATGATTTTCACCCGGGTTGTATGGGTACCAAATCGTTTTACTTCTTGAATCAATTCGTTGTTCTATGTTTGGATAGTAATTTCCTTTGCAGTATAATTATTATTTAAGTTCATTAATTGCATTTATGTTCCGTGTTGTGTCTCTGACTGTGATATTAATGTTCTTGTCTTCATTCTCCTTCATTATTTTCGTATTATTGTTTCCAATCAGATCGTCCTCACAAACCATTTCTAGTATGTATCTGTAGACACTGTAGGAAGGTCTTCAGTTTCTCTCAAAATCCACTTCAGTATCACACTCCAAAGAAATTTACTTCTTATATTTTTACATTCCATTAAATTAATTTCACGTTCCATTTAAAACATTTCCCATTTCTAGTATGTATCTGTAGAAACTGTAGGAAGGTCTTCAGTTTCTCTCAAAATCCACTTCAGTATCACACTCCAAAGAAATTTAATTCTTATATTTTTACATTCCATTAAATTAATTTCACGTGACCATTTAAAACATTTCAAACAAAACATTTCAAATCATTTCTCCTTATCCTTCCTTACTGTTCCTACTTTACAAATCATTCCATGGAATTTCTAATTCTTCATTCACTTCTTCATTTCCAATCAAAATCCAATATGTATACTCGTATATCATTTTGGAGTTCCTTTAGTAATTTAATTAGATTTTTCTTCACACGCCATTTTTCTTCATGACAATTTCGTGCTTCTAAAATTTCTCTATCTTGAAGATTTGTTCTTTCAGTTCAACTTTTATAGGTCGTGAGGTCGACTTTATTTTTGTTGTGTTAGTAAATTTTAATTTTGTGACGCAAGTTTAATATTCTGTTGAAAATCGCAAGTTAAGGTAAGACTTTATTTTGTTCTAACATTTCTAACCCATTTTGGTGGTGGAAATTTTTTCGACATTTTGGATGCTCCTACTGCTTGGTATTTTTACTATCCCGTGTTTCCTTACTTACCCCAGAAGATCGGTTACTATCAGACCGTTCATTGGCTATTTCTTTTTCCAATTTCTTTATCTCATTGTCCAGGACTAGGATTTCTCTTCTGTACACTCTGTTTTGTACTTCCACCCTGTAGATAATCTCCTTCCGATCCTCTACTTCAAACCTGTGGAAGGAAAACGTAATTTCAAATCATTTCTCCTTATCCTTCCTTACTGTTCCTACTTTACAAATCATTCCATGGAATTTCTAATTCTTCATTCACTTGAGTAATCTTATTGTTTTGCTCTCTTACATTTCCAATCAAAATCCAATATGTATACTCGTATATCATTTTAGAGTTCCTTTTGCTGCTTCATTATTCATTTTTAGCCTATTCTTGCTCATACGAAGTATTACTTCGGTTTCATCTCTCATACTCTTGTCTTTCTAATGTCCCAAGCAATCTCATCTTTCTAATACTCCCCTGTCTCTGTAGGCAGCTTGTAGCATTATTTTAACATACTTTATGATACTTAGATTTCAATTATTTAAATCGTAAAAACATCCTAACTGTACCTTATAATTTAGATTTAACGTTAAATTTGCTAAATAAATTGATATATTTTTCCATTTAAATCCCGTTGGTTTGTGTTTTTCTTCTCATCTTCTACGTGATAAGGATTTGTTCTGTTTATTTGATGGATGGAAGTTTAATAGTGTTATTCTGAATTACAATTATTTGCAGGAACTATTTGGCTTTTGTCGTCATTTCACTGGGATTATATTCATCGTTTATTTTCCCATATGTTCTAATAGAGTTGATTTGAATGACAATCTACTCGTTTTCTTTCGTTCGAGTCTTCACATCTTCTACGTGATAAGGATTTGTTCTGTTTATTTGATGGATGGAAGTTTAATAGTGTTATTCTGAATTACAATTATTTGCAGGAACCATTTGACTTTTGTCGTCATTTCATTGGGATTATATTCATCCTTTATTTCCCCATATGTCCTAATAGAGTTGATTTGAATGACAATCTACTCGTTTTCTTTCGTTCGAGTCTTCAAACTTGAATAGGTCTACGGAGGTAGGTATAAAAAATGTTCAAATAAAATCTAGAATCAAAACACAAGATAGAAAACAAAGGATGGTATAGTATAAAATAATACTTGTAATATTTTATAATTCAAATTTCAAACTCAATAGCTATATTTCATACGTAACAAAGAAATAATACCAACTTGATTACATTGGGAAAAATCTTGGGGTATGAGTAATTTGGCACATAAAAGAAGAGGTTTTCAAAACAACCTGCATTTCCACTCATGTGTAATAGCATGAATCTTTGGTATGAAGAGGAAACACAGAGAAGAAGTCGTGGACAACAGAATGAGCACAGAGATCAGCACAAACGCCAAGGTGACGCGTTCCACAATCAAGTTTGCCACAATGACCACCAGGGCGCTAGTAACAACGGCTGAGTACACACTAAGGCCAATGTACTGGGCATCGTTGAGAGCTTGAAGCTTGACATGTCGGGTCTCCCATGCCATGTAGCCCCCTACCACGAGGAGCAGACCCTTGTAGGCGTACAGAGCCCCTAACCAGGAGCTGGTGAATTGAGACCCGCATACCTCCACCTGGGAAGGGACCAGAAGAAATGAGATCAACACATTGTCCATAATACCTGAATAGGAGTGGAAAGTATCTTTACCTAGACTGAAAAGTTTCTTTACCAACATCTCAGTTAGACTGGGGTCGAGATCACATCACATGCCTTCAAGTACTGTCGAACTTTGTTAAGACCACAGGTCTGTCATTTGTCAAGGGTTTAAGTTCACCTTGCCTTTGGGGCTTTGGGATCAATTTAATTTGAAGAAACCATTTACGTCGAGGGTACGTGAAGCAATTACTTTCTCCTAGTTAATAGCATAGGTAGTTATAACGGATCCCACCTGAGGTTGATACACCACACTTCTGTCTGTAGAGCTGATCTCTCGTGTCAGGTTCCTAAGTTGTCTCTGCATAGGATCCACACTAAGCCATACCGTTACTATAAGGCCATCTATCAGGAGGAGAACACAGATGACGCATATGAGTTGTGTGTCCTGCAACAACTGAAATGCGTACAACACATTGTAAGATTAATATTAAAACAGTCCTAAAAGAATTCTGGCCTTCATAAGACGTCTAGGACTCTTCTAGATAACTAAAGGAAATGTCACAAAAGATCTGACCAGGTCGCAGTGACATAGGGCGTTTATTAAAGCCGATGGCCCTACTTACTCGTATACCAATACCGAGTGAAAGGTATTTTTTGTCTGAAACTTAAGAATGCACCTTTGGCTCAATTTCTTAGGTCGCTTCAGGGATACTGTAAAAGTTTGAAAGTCCCAACCTAAAGTTGAACCTCCACCATGAACTTTTATTTTGTACATGCTCGTATTTGTATAAATGCCTTGAACTCAGTGAAAATGCAATGTGCAAAACAAAGAATTCCGATTTTCAGCACGAATAGGACTGAAAAGATCCAAAGACCATTTTATCTTCGCAAAAACAGTCGATAAGTATCTAGAATCTAGATTCTACTGAAAAAAACTCCGCATTGTTGTGTAGCTATTTCGTTTAAATGAAAACATCATAGATACTTTTTTTACGATTCAGAATAAATTCCCCACAATGGAATGTGTGAATCAGATAAATTTTCGCATCCTTAAAATTCCGCAAAAACTACAGGGTGATGTCATGTTTTTTTCGTGGTGGGTGAGATACTGGGTGATTGTTTTCTCACCTTGTTTTTCACAATGCCGCTGGCCGTTCTGAGGAAGATCCGATGCACCCTGTATGTTTTGGTGAACATTGAACCAAACGCTAGGGAAAACCCGGCCGAGAGGAGATACACACGGGCCTGAAAATAATCACAATATTCACATGAACAAGGGTTGTTCAAGGGTGAAAATATGGATATTGTAAATCTGAAACCATGAAGCGGAGTTCTCATTTTAATAAGGATAGTGGACACATTTATAGGTTATAGGAAAAGAAATTTTAATTGTGTTAAGCATAAATGCATGTCACATAGTCGTTCCCCGCTTAAATGCACTACGGTAAATTTCATTACCTGACTTGGACTCGAACCACCAGTCTCACATGAACAAGGGTTATTCAAGGGTGAAAAAATGGATCTTGTAAATCTGAAACCATGAAGCGGAGTTCTCATTTTAATAAGGATAGTAGACACATTTATAGGTATTAGGAAAAGAAATTTTAATTGTGTTAAGCATATGTGCTTGTCACAAATGTCGTTCCCCGCTTAAATGCACTACGGTAAATTTCATTACCTGACTTGGACTCGAACCACCAGTCCACCGTACTAACCACTACAACTTTAAAGTTGGATATAAGGATGTCAGCTGGAATCGAATATGTCTTTCAGTTTACTGAGGATAAAATGTTGAAATCCCATGTCTAGAACCGGCCTCTTTTTACCAGGCAAGAGTCTCGACCATTACACCAGTGAGGCTTCCATCCAATACCTCTCTGAAACGAAACTATCTTGAGCTTTTTGCAAATGTTCAGGACGCGAATGACCTACTGTCCGTACTGCTAAAGCCCAAGAAAGGGGAAAAATGTTCAGGACAATGTAGATTACACCAGCGAGGCTTCCATCCAGTACCTCTCTGAAACGAAACTATCTTGAGCTTTTTGCAAATGTTCAGGACGCGAATGACCTACTGTCCGTACTGTTAAAGCTCAATAAAGGGGAAAAATGTTCAGGACAATGTAGGATGTCCCAAAAACCTAAGCCAACTGTTACACTAGCAGACTGATGTTGCATAACAAAACACCCAGCGAAATTTCCATTCTCTGCGGGAGGCATTATGCACATGAACAAGGGTTATTCAAGGGTGAAAAAATGGATCTTGTAAATCTGAAACCATGAAGCGGAGTTCTCATTTTAATAAGGATAGTGGACACATTTATAGTGTATAGGAAAAGAAATTTTAATTGTGTTAAGCATATGTGCTTGTCACAAATGTCGTTCCCCGCTTAAATGCACTACGCTAAATTTCATTACCTGACTTTGACTCGAACCACCAACCTCCAGACTCGAACCACCAGTTCACCGTGCTAACCACTACAACTTTAAGGTTGGATATAAGGATACATTCCACATGTCAGCTGGAATCGAATATGTCTTTCAGTTTACTGAGGATAAAATGTTGAAATCCCATGTCTCGGCTAGGATTGAACCGGCCTCTTTTTACCAGGCAAGAGTCTCGACCATTACACCGGCTATTTTCCGGTTCGTTTTTGTTAAGCTACGCCGAGCAAGACTACTAAATGGATGAGTGACATGAACGGCCATGCCTTAAGGATTTCTGCTAGTAAATCCTTAAGCGACGGATTTCGGCTAGTTTACTATATTACTATCATGAATATCCTAAGTAGTTTCAACTTCAACTGATGGAACCCCTTGTCCGGTTCGTTTTTGTTAAGCTACGCCGAGCAAGACCACTAAATGGATGAGTGACATGAAAGGTCCTGCCTTAAGGATTTACTAGCAGAAATCCGGAGCGAAGCGACGGATTTCGGCTAGTTTACTATATTACTATCATGAATATCCTATGTAGTTTCAAATTCAACTGATAGAACCCCTTGTATCCGCCACCAACATGTGCTATCGCTTTCCACCAGATCAGGTGTGACAGAAAGATAATATGATATTTATAAACCTGATGGTGAGACATGAATGAGGAGAAAGGGAAGAAGTGAGGTAAAGACAGCGAAAGAAAAGGGAATGGGGGAGAGAGATAATGGAGGGAAGAGATGAGTTGAAAGAGTGGGAATAAACTGGGTATAGCTAGAAAGTGGAAAGATATACCACAAAGTCTGAGCGACCTGCGGCGAAAGGTAAAGCCCTGAAAATAAACTCGTTTTTACCTTCCTTCGGTTCGTTTTTGTTAAGCTACGCCGAGCAAGACCACTAAATGGATGAGTGACATGAAAGGTCCTGCCTTAAGGATTTACTAGCAGAACTCCGGAGCGAAGCGACGGATTTCGGCTAGTTTACTATCATGAATATCCTATGTAGTTTCAAATTCAACTGATGGAACCCCTTGTATCCGCCACCAACATCTGCTATCGCTTTCCACCAGATCAGGTGTGACAGAAAGATAATATGATATTTATAAACCTGATGGTGAGACATGAATGAGGAGAAAGGGAAGAAGTGAGGTAAAGACAGCGAAAGAAAAGGGAATGGGGGAGAGAGTTAATGGAGGGAAGAGATGAGTTGAAAGAGTGGGAATAAACTGGGTATAGCTAGAAAGTGGAAAGATATAAAAAGAGTTGGAAATGCATTGGAATATCAAGCCAGATATTAAATGTTACTGACAAGAGTATGATGGCAAAAACCTGATCAGTACCTGTTTTTACCGTTTTTACAAAAAGAGTTGGAAATGCATTGGAATATCAAGCCAGATATTAAATGTTACTGACAAGAGTATGATGGCAAAAACCTGATCAGTACCTGATGGATTTTTTTTTTTTCAAGAATTGTCCACAAAGTCTGAGCGACCTGCGGCGAAAGGTAAAGCCCCGAAAATAAAAAGACAGCGAAAGAAAAGGGAATGGGGGAGAGAGATAATGGAGGGAAGAGATGAGTTGAAAGAGTGGGAATAAACTGGGTATAGCTAGTGGAAAGATATAAAATCTGTTTGAAACTAAGTACCGGGATCATTCCCAGTCTACGATAATACTAAGGTGCGTACGAATATCCGTGCTACAGCAACTCTGCGCATAGTACGAATATGATGGAACACACAAATAATTTACAATAGGTACATACGAGTATGTAGTGTGATGAATTGATGATCTAGAAACGACATTTCTGATAATTAGAACGTTTTTACCTTCCTCCAAAGACCTGAATAAGGCAACTTTGTCCTGAATAACGGCTGAACCATACATTTCTGGAAAACCAGCCCAATTCGAGCTATGTAGGCCGAAATATTTTACATAGGTACATACGAGTATGTAGTGTGATGAATTGATGATCTAGAAACGACATTTCTGATAATTAGAGCATGATTAACTATTGATGGGTAAATATATCTCCGAGAGAAGGGCCTAAATACAAGTCCAAAGTGCTTTTCATGAGCCTTGTCTGAAGAGATTACTGAAATCTATTACTACAGTTATAGCGAAGCTAGACTAGTACATAATAAGAAAGTATTGCAATCGGTCCAAATTTTCAAAATCGGGAAATGACTGGAAATATCCGTTTTTTTTTTTCAATATCTAATTTAAAATGTCAACTACGTGACAAGTGACATATGTGTATGAGTGACTGCATGAATTCCTACCCACCTTCTTTTCAGCATTGGAAATGCATGTAGACTGTCTATGGTTGATGTTTCTGACAGTACCTAGTACCTACTCATATGGTAGAGTCATGAACTATGCCCTTTATTTCAACCATGTGAAATTTGAAACAATTGTGTTGATGTGGTTGACATAATTATCCGGAGCTCAACATGATCGTAAAATGTCAAAATAGGCATAACGTATAGGTAGTTTCTTCATTTTACAGTTCAACAGCATCCTTTCTTTAGGTTGAAAAAAGCATCTTAATATTCGTAATTAATAAAATGGAATAATAAAATGTCAAAATAGGCATAACGTATAGGTAGTTTCTTCATTTTACAGTTCAACAGCATCCTTTCTTTAGGTTGAAAAAAGCATCTTCATATTCGGAATTAATAAAATGGAATAAAACAGATCACGCTACGCCACTGGTTAGATGAAATTTATATTCAAGCTGCAGGCACAACGTCCCATTCACTAGGGTCAAACATGCAAGCAGTATTGGGGCGAGAAAATTAGATTGTTTTAGACTAGACTAAGGTGCATAAATATTTTAGGATCGGGGATATTGCTATTGAGAGGGATACAGATACAGTTTGGGCATTCCATTTTACACACTTATACGCATTCAAACAAAATTGAAAAGGTTCACTTTAAAATGCAATATTTGCAGCACAGATACAGTTTGGGCATTCCATTTTACACACTTATACGCATTTAAACAAAATTGAAAAGGTTCACTTTAAAATGCAATATTTGCAGCACGAGTTTATATTAAGTACAAAATGACGAACCTACTAAATATCATCTAAATAATGCAGATATAACCACCCTATGCAATGAGCTTTTTAATCTCTGTAGGGAAACATGAAATGTTTGCAATTTCAAATACTCGTATTTTGTGTTTGAGTTTATATTAAGTACAAAATGACGAACCTACTAAATATCATCTAAATAATGCAGATATAACCACCCTATGCAATGAGCTTTTTAATCCCTGTAGAGAAACATGAAATGTTTGCAATTTCAAATACTCGTATTTTGTGTTTAATCTCGTGATTTCTCACTTCTGATTCTGAGACACTTTAAGTGAACCACAAGCCATACGACACTGTCAACTCTTTACAAGCCTTACATAGGTACATACGAGTATGTAGTGTGATGAATTGATGATCTAGAAACGACATTTCTGATAATTAGAGCATGATTAACACTATTAGAATTCCTTACTTTGGTTTGCATTTCAAGAGGTACGTAGGTCACAAGCAGGACTACGTGACAAGTGACATATGTGTATGAGTGACTGCCTGAATTCCTACCCACCTTCTTTTCAGCATTGGAAATGCATGTAGACTGTCTATGGTTGATGTTTCTGACAGTACCTACTCATATGGTAGAGTCATGAACTATGCCCTTTATTTCAACCATGTGAAATTTAAAACAATTGTGTTGATGTGGTTGACATAATTATCCGGAGCTCAACATGATCAGAATTCCTTACTTTGGTTTGCATTTCAAGAGGTACGTAGGTCACAAGCAGGACTACGTGACAAGTGACATATGTGTATGAGTGACTGCATGAATTCCTACCCACCTTCTTTTCAGCATTGGAAATGCATGTAGACTGTCCATGGTTGATGTTTCTGACAGTACCTAGTACCTAGTCATATGGTAGAGTCATGAACTATGCCCTTTATTTCAACCATGTGAAATTTAAAACAATTGTATTGATGTGGTTGACATAATTATCCGGAGCTCAACATGATCGGGGAGCTTGACCCTTGTACAATAATTCATATTGATTCCAGGGTCCTCTGTCATTCGACGGCGCAGATAGGATTGGAATATCCGCTTTCTATCAAATTCAAAGTAAGTACCTACCTATCCCTGAACTATTAATAGTATCTAACTAACTATCTATATCTACTATTAGATATGTATTATGTTAACTGTAAGTAAAGAATCTCAATTATCTGAATGGATTACTCAATTATGGAGATTCCAGGTTATGTACACAGCCCTAATTTTATTTGGTTCCCATTTTGGAATGCTTTCTAATCGTGAGCTCTCTATTTCCTGAAAATCATTTTATGCAGGAATTTCAGCTGCGGTTGGCCCAGCGAGTTTGCAGTAAAGCAATAAAGTTCATTTCCAATTATCTCAATAGCCCACTCAAATTCCTCGATACAGAGGAAATATTTGATGTTCTCTCCAGTAACTTTCCACCAGCACTCAAAGCATTATGTCAAATGCAAAATAATCTTAAATATATACAGCCCCTTGTGTAACTGACTCACTGACTGACTGACTCACTCACTCACTCATACTAATTCTAACCCACTTCTAGGTAAGCTAGAAAGATGCGGTTTTCACCATTGGATTCCTTATTTTTTGTAGGTACTGGGAAAAATCGGAAAATCCCGAAATTCCAAACCGTTCCCGAGATATTGACGTTTTTTAGTCCCCCCATAAGAAATACACGGGGAACACGCTTTGAGGCCAGCAAAACTTTTCCTACGTTTAATATTTTCCTCTCGCTTTTAGTTTTCAGTTTTCATTTCTTCGAAACAAGACTCAGGGACGATATTAGTCTTCAGGGGCGAAGCCAAGGGAGCGCGAAGCGCGACCTCATGCACACCCCGCGAAGCCCCGGGAGCGCGCAGCGGCGGGCCGTAACAGGGAGCGCGAATCAGGCGGACCCTATGGGGCACAAACCCCGCGGGAAGCCCCGGGACGCGGCAAGCGCGAGCCTGTAACTAGATGTGGTGGAGCGCGAAGCCCGCGACGCGCCCTCGATTACCAGCATATGATCTCGCTCTGGACGCCCGGGAGGCGCGCAGCC
>NW_007378397.1:0-57849 GCF_000475195.1 Diaphorina citri | reverse complement strand
TTCGAGGTGATAAGACACTTCCTTTTTTTTTTCAAATCCTTTTGGAGAGAGGAAGCTAAGTTTTTATGACTTTATCCAGGTTTATGAGCGTGTATTGTAAAACTCTCTAAAAATCAGAACTCTGTGTTTCTTGATTCGTGTTCATATAGGCCGAGCGTAGCTTCGAACTCTTGACGTTCGCGCTCCTCCCGGCACGCTTGATAGGGGCGTTCCAGAGTTGGACTTAAAAACTTAAAATGATTATAAAACCTAGCAATACTAGCACTAGCAATTGGACTGTTTACTTACCGTACAGACTGTTGGGTACTCCAGAGAATCAGGCAATGTGTTGTGGTCCAATGCCAGCAAGATGACCGCAGAATACACAAATATACATCCGATCACAGCCATATTGTTGAGCCTAGGAGAGCTCAACTTGATGTATCTGAAATTAATGATTTGATAAAAAGTCAAAAACTAGGAAATTTTATAGTGGGCGATTTAATTTAAAAATAAGTTCTTAGGTGGATAAAAATATTGGACTTCTCTAGTTTTCCATTCTCTAGGAGAGCTCAACTTGATGTATCTGAAATTAATGATTTGATAAAAAGTCAAAAACTAGGAAATTTTATAGTGGGCGATTTAATTTAAAATGAGTTCTTAGGTGGATAAAAATATTGGACTTCTCTAGTTTTCTATTCTCTTCTAACAGTGAATACGATGGTGATCAAGTGATCATAGAGTAGAATACTTAAGTGTTAATAAAAAGTAAAAACCCTCGAAGTTTGAACTTCAAAGTAAACACCCACCCTCTTACCTTCGAGTGTTGAACTCAATCTTCAGTCCCGTGGTCAACATGATGGGGTTATCTTCATGCGTGAGAATAGCATGAGTTTTTATGCCTTTATCCAGGTTTATGAGCGTGTATTGTAAAACTCTCTAAAAATCAGAACTCTGTGTTTCTTGATTCGTGTTAATATGGGCCAAGCATAGCTTCGAACTCTTGACGTTCGCACTCCTCCCGGCACGCTTGATAGGGGCGTTCCAGAGTTGGACTTAAAAACTTAAAATGATTATAAAACCTAGCAATACTTACTAGCACTAGCAATTGGACTGTTTACTTACCGTACAGACTGTTGGGTACTCCAGAGAATCAGGTGTTTTTATGACTTTATCCAGGTTTATGAGCGTGTATTGTAAAACTCTCTAAAAATCAGAACTCTGTGTTTCTTGATTCGTGTTAATATAGGCCGAGCGTCGCTCGCTTCGAACTCTTGACGTTCGCGCTCCTCCCGGCACGCTTGATAGGGGCGTTCCAGAGTTGGACTTAAAAACTTAAAATGATTATAAAACCTAGCAATACTTACTAGCACTAGCAATTGGACTGTTTACTTACCGTACAGACTGTTGGGTACTCCAGAGAATCAGGCAACGTGTTGTGGTCCAATGCCAGCAAGATGACCGCAGAATACACAAATATACATCCGATCACAGCCATATTGTTGAGCCTAGGAGAGCTCAACTTGATGTATCTGAAATTAATGATTTGATAAAAAGTCAAAAACTAGGAAATTTTATAGTGGGCGATTTAATTTAAAATGAGTTCTTAGGTGGATAAAAATATTGGACTTCTCTAGTTTTCTATTCTCTACTAACAGTCATAAAGAACAGTTATTCCAAGAATCCAAATTCACAAATGACTATAGTTTACTTTTATCGTCGAAAGACGGCTACATGCGGTAGGAATAAGGATGTAAATCGGTTTACAGAAAACCAAATTCACAAAACGTCATTGTAACTGATGTTGATGGTGCTGAAGATGAAGGCTTGAGTATAATTGTACCCAAGTTTAAGATGGTACTTAGAGCTCAACTTGATGTATCTGAAATTAATGATTTGATAAAAAGTCAAAAACTAGGAAATTTTATAGTGGGCGATTTAATTTAAAAATGAGTTCTTAGGTGGATAAAAATATTGGACTTCTCTAGTTTTCTATTCTCTACTAACAGTCATAAAGAACAGTTATTCCAAGAATCCAAGTTCACAAATGACTATAGTTTACTTTTATCGTCGAAAGACGGCTACATGCGGTAGGAATAGGGATGTAAATCGGTTTACAGAAAACCAAATTCACAAAACGTCATGGTAACTGATGTTGATGGTGCTGAAGATGAAGGCTTGAGTATAATTGTACCCAAGTTTAAGATGGTACTTCGGAATTCATTTAATATAAACATAAATTTAATGATCAGCAGACGCTTCAACGCTCCCAAAGGAAACACAATTAAAAAGTAAAAACATACTCGTATACGTCACTTGTCGTAACTCCACTCACTACGTAAACATCGTACTAGAAAAATAAATATGATGAAATTAAAATGTAAATTATAAACGCGTTTTAGCAGCGCTTATAAAAATATAAACATATCAACGCCCGGGGTGGCAAAAGAAATAAAATCAAGCTGCAATAAAAAATATAGCACATTCCTGTAGGTATGTATAGTTGTATAGAAATTAAATTTAGTTTTCTCATGTGTAGGGTGAACTTACTCCAATACTTACTTCAATATTTCGAAGTTAAGGACGAACGTATAGTTGAGTTTTTCCGGAATGATGTTCTAACCTGAGGTTTATGAAGTGCATGTTGTTGTTTTAGCGGCTTTAGCTATAGCCGAAAGATGATGACAAAATAGAGAACCAGGGTCTAAAGTGCAAGATCTAACTTACTTGAGTTTTCTAAAGTGCAAGATCTAACTTACTTGAGTTTTCTGTGCATGTTCTAACTTACTTTGAGTTTTCTAAAGTGCATGTTCTAACCTCAGTTTTCTGAAGTGCATGATCTAACTTACTTGAGTTTTCTGAAGTGCAGATTGAACAGAAGGAAGCCGAATGCCAGCACAATACCAACCAATGCCAGGGCTGTGATGACAAGAAAGGCGGCTGGGTTGATGGTGATTATAATACTACAACTCTGATGGCATTGATATTAACAAACTTTCCACGGAAGTGAAAGGTACACTCTTTTCAAACATAATTCAATAAGAAACATTGGTGAATTGAGACCCGCATACCTCCACCTGGGAAGGGACCAGAAGAAATGAGATCAACACATTGTCCATAATACCTGAATAGGAGTGCAAAATATATTTACCTAGACTGAAAAGTTTCTTTACCAACATCTCAGTTAGACTGGGGTCGAGATCACATCACATGCCTTCAAGTACTGTCGAACTTTGTTAAGACCACGGGTCTGTCATTTGTCAAGGGTTTAAGTTCATGAAAAGTTTCTTTACCAAGATCTCAGTTAGACTGGGGTCGAGATCACATCACATGCCTTCAAGTACTGTCGAACTTTGTTAAGACCACAGGTCTGTCATTTGTCAAGGGTTTAAGTTCACCTTGCCTTTGGGGCTTTGGGATCAATTTAATTTGAAGAAACCATTTACGTCGAGGGTACGTGAAGCAATTACTTTCTCCTAGTTAATAGCATAGGTAGTTATAACGGATCCCACCTGAGGTTGATACACCACACTTCTGTCTGTAGAGCTGATCTCTCGTGTCAGGTTCCTAAGTTGTCTCTGCATAGGATCCACACTAAGCCATACCGTTACTATAAGGCCATCTATCAGGAGGAGAACACAGATGACGCATATGAGTTGTGTGTCCTGCAACAACTGAAATGGGTACAACACATTGTAAGATTAATATTAAAACAGTCCTAAAAGAATCCTGGCCTTCATAAGACGTCTAGGACTCTTCTAGATAACTAAAGGGAATGTCACAATAGATCTGACCAGGTCGCAGTGACATACGGCGTTTATTAAAGCCGATGGCCCTACTTACTCGTATACCAATACCGAGTGAAAGGTATTTTTTGTCTGAAACATACCGTTACTATAAGGCCATCTATCAGGAGGAGAACACAGATGACGCAAATGAGTTGTGTGTCCTGCAACAACTGAAATGGGTACACGGTACAACACATTGTAAGATTAATATTAAAACAGTCCTAAAAGAAGCCTGGCCGTCATAAGACGTCTAGGACTTTTCTAGATAACTAAAGGGAATGTCACAAAAGATCTGACCAGGTCGCAGTGACATAGGGCGTTTATTAAAGCCGATGGCCCTACTTACTCGTACACCAATACCGAGTGAAAGGTATTTTTGGTCTGAATCTTAAGAATGCACCTTTGGCTCAATTTCTTAGGTCGCTTCAGGGATACTGTAAAAGTTTGAAAGTCCCAACCTAAAGTTGAACCTCCACCATGAACTTTTATTTTGTACATGCTCGTATTTGTATAAACGCCTTGAACTCAGTGAAAATGCAATGTGCAAAACAAAGAATTCCGATTTTCAGCACGAATAGGACTGAAAAGATTCAAAGACCCTTTTATCTTCGCAAAAACAGTCGATATGTACTCGTATCTAGATTCTACTGGATGCAATGTGCAAAACAAAGAATTCCGATTTTCAGCACGAATAGGACTGAAAAGATTCAAAGACCCTTTTATCTTCGCAAAAACAGTCAATATGTACTCGTATCTAGATTCTACTGGAAACCTCAGTTTTCTGAAGTGCATGATCTAACTTACTTGAGTTTTCTGAAGTGCAGATTGAACAGAAGGAAGCCGAATGCCAGCACAATTCCAACCAATGCCAGGGCTGTGATGACAAGAAAGGCGGCTGGGTTGATGGTGATTATGCGCAGGCGCAGAACTCTCTCGGCTATGGGAACCTCTGTGTCAGACCAGGACAAGGGAACACACGCCGCGCATGAGAAGTTGAGTTCCTGGATCATTCGGTTGTATACCGCTACTGGGACTGCACTGCCGTCTGAGAACATGAGGAAGGTAAGTCACTCGGAATTTCGATTACCAAATACCCAAATAGGATAGGACAGTCTCAATTAGGAAACAACTACTTTAAAGATATGTATATCAATAAAAATAACAATGAATAACAATAGGGATTATAATAATTCCGATTATAAATCGAATACATATTCCTGTTCTTTTTCTCGTGCAAAATTTTAAAACCTTTTTGCGGTGATGGTCCATAAATAATAATCAATTTCAGTCGAACATACGATTTTTGTTGTGGTATTAAAACCAGATATCCGACCACTGAACGGATAATCTAGGTATTAATTTCAATGCTGACGTCATACGTACAGAACTGAAGTCATCCGTATAATGGAGGAAAAAAGCTTGTATAATACTTTTTCACATTTTGTACATTATCATGTATTGGAGTAGATAATATAGTGAGAGGTGAGGGACGTAGAGGTAAAGCTTTACACGAGATAAGCTGATGAGTGTATGGCAGAGACCACAAGCCTCCGTTTTCAATTATTCGTTCATTTTAAAAACGGGTTTCCTCTCGGAAAATGCAAAATTACCAATTTGTCTTCGCGTTCCACATCGACGAGTCGAAATAGAAGATTTTCCAATTAACAAGTTTTTAATTTATTCCCAACGCGTCGCAGTCACTCGTTAGCAGAACTCTGACGTTGTCTTGTGTTTGACAACAAGGCGAGGAATTGTCTTGGTGCAAATAAGATTATCAGGAGACTTATCAAACCTGAAACCTGTGTACATACACCATCAGCTCACCTGCTGTGCAATTTCACTTTACGCCTTCAATACTTGCATAGATATCGTGATGACAGAATTAAATAGATAAACACAAAATACGAGTATTTGAAATTGCAAACATTTCATGTTTCTCTACAGAGATTAAAAAGCTCATTGCATAGGGTGGTTATATCTGCATTATTTAGATGATATTTAGTAGGTTCGTCATTTTGTACTTATTATGCAGAATATAAACTCGTCGACCTGAATAAGGCAACTTTGTCCTGAATAACGGCTGAACCATACATTTCTGGAAAACCAGCCCAATTTGAGCTATGTAGGCCGAAAGACCTGAATAAGGCAACTTTGTCCTGAATAACGGCTGAACCATACATTTCTGGAAAACCAGCCCAATTTGAGCTATGTAGGCCGAAATATAAAAGTCCTGAGGAACGCATGAGAAACCTTTGCTGGACATTCAGATACTTTTTGTCCTAAAGGACTGAAAAGTCAACATTGGAAAATGAGTTTCAATAAAACATTTTGCATGATTGAAATAATAATAACTATTGTGACGACTGGATGAAGATATCACAGACAAGCAGATAGGTTAGAATGATGTGAACACGTATATCAGCCCTGATCAGCCTTACCAACCCTGATATGTCCTGAGAATTCATGCTATCCCACCGTCTGATGATCTATCGATTAGTTGCTTCTGCTGCAAAGTTTTTTGTATGTGTTCGTTGATCTCTTCAATTGTGGGCAGATCTCCCTGGAAATAAATGTAATAACTTTTCAAGACCAAAGAAAGTTGAAAACAAATCTACTATTTAATTTAAGTAATTGTAGCTTAGTGACATTGTGAATAACTAGTTCAGTAGCTAAAGGATCTTACATGATGAAGTAGTGAAAGGGACACGAAATTTTGGATCCAAAGTTCAACCCCTAATAAATTTTGCTGTGAAAGGCGGCTGCAGCATTAGGTGTTCTTGTTTGGAAATGTAGAATTTTATAAAGTAGTTCTTAACTAATAAGTCTAATCAGATTGCTTCTTTGATTAGCTTTAATCGTGAAGTGTGGCCCCGGCCATTATTTGTTCAAGATTCAATAGGGCATTGTGTCCACTGTGTCAGCAAAAACTAGCATTGTTATCAGAAATGTCGTTTCTAGATCATCAATTCATCACACTACATACTCGTATGTACCTATGTAAATTATTTGTGTGTTCCATCATATCCATGTTCGTACTATGCGTCACATATGTCACTTGTCACGTAGTCCTGCTTGTGACCTACGTACCTCTTGAAATGCAAACCAAAGTAAGGAATTTTAATAGTGTTAATTATGCTCTAATTATCAGAAATGTCGTTTCTAGATCATCAATTCATCACACTACATACTCGTATGTACCTATGTAAATTATTTGTGTGTTCCATCATATTCGTACTGCGCAGAGTTGCTGTAGCACGGATATTCGTACGCACCTTAGTATTATCGTAGACTGGGAATGATCCCGGTACTTAGTTTCAAACAGAGTTCAACTTGTCTGTGATAATAAATTATGTTGTACAACTTCAAAGAACTTCATTAACATTCGCACAATTTATTCTCTTTCTCCCACGTTTTCTCTCTCGTCTGTTTCGCTAACCTTTTCCAAGTTCCCTTCCACCTATCTCCTCCCCAACGACTCGTACATTTCTCTTACTCTGTTATTCTAAACTTCCTATTTAACTCCATCTACTTGCAATTCCTACATCATACAAACGGAAACTATGGCTTTAATAGAATTCTACCTGGAAGTGCATTAAGTAGGCTGAAGTCCGGTCTAAGCAATCTAGCATTCAAATCATTGAGGATGTTGATGTGTTTTCTTCTACTGGCAAACCTTGGTTGTTTTCATATTGTAAGGTATTTTTCCCCTTCCCTCGTCCCTTATTCTACTTTTTCTCTGATGTTTACCTCTTCTTTATTTGTCTGTCTAGTTTATTTCCGTAGCAACGCCAACTGCGCCATATTCCAGTACAGTGAGTACAATATTTTCGTCTCCCAATAATTTCAATACTTTTTGTAAATAGCATTACAGGTTGTTCACACTTCCATATTAATATTTTTTATATTTTTACTCTCACTTTGACCTCATCTAGAAGTGGGTTAGAATTAGTATGAGTGAGTGAGTGAGTCAGTGAGTCAGTTACACAAGGGGCTGTATATATTTAGGATAAAATTAGAGCTGTGTACACAACGTGGAATCTACATAATTAAGTCATCCGTTCAAATAATTGAGATCCTTTACAGTTTACATAACAATAGTAGATATTATTATGAGGATAGTTAGGTACTTACTTTGGATTTGATAGAAAGCGGATATTCCAATTCTATCTGCGCCGTCGAATGACAGAGGACCCTGAAACCAATGCAATGTGAAGAGAAAATCATCATTAAAATTTGTAAAACAATTACACATTACTGTTTAAATTTTAATTGTAAGGTTGCGGCGGCATTTTAGTTTGTGGTGGTGCGATTTGATAAGAGATAGTAGTTATTACTACAACTGGGGTCGAGTGGATTGGAACACATCACATGTCTTCAGGTACACTCCATTTATCAAGGGTTTAGGCATTGCCTTGCCCTTAGGATCAATTTAATTTTAAGAAACCATCTCCCATATTCCATCAGTGTGTACTTAAGTATAGGTATCTATGGAAAAATCAGTGTTCTATTCTTGTTTTGATGCAATATTCCACTTAATTCTGTGTAGGAGGAACGATAATTCAAAACTTCCGTACACTGCCTGTATATCTACATGTAACCTTCATAATTTCAGGGCGAGCTTAGAAATAATTTAATCATGCAGGAGTTGCAGGAAGCATATATTAACCTCATCCGGACCTTCGTTTTATGTTTTTGTTTCTCCTTTCCTATTCCTATAGGTATTTTGCAAACTTTTCCCTTGTACCTCTATTCAGGAACCTCCCTGCCCGAGGGGGTATCAGACTACACAGTATGCAGTGCACACCGGAGGAACCCAGTTCAATTTTCGACAGACTCGAAGGTATCGGAAGTTGAAGTTAAGGGCGGACAGCCGCGTCTCATCTCTCACCACGGGTACAAAGTACAAACAACTCCGTGAGAACCGCATGAGGGCTCAACTAGTAGAAAAGAGAAGGGATTCTAAAGGAAGGACTTCGTAATGCTGTGATAAGGACAACATTTTTGAAAAGGCTCCGAGCTTCTACAAAGATTCGTATAGACGCTTAACCCATCCCCTAAAGACTGTTTGCCCGTACCTCTAAGCCGCTGAGTGGGCTTTTTGTGTATGGAGTTAAGCTGCTATCCCCGGCCCCGGGCCTTGATGGAACCTAGAATAGCTACAAAAGTAATAGTTCTACTTACCGACACGCCAACAAACTCGACCTGACTCAGACTGTGCATAAGTTCTTCAGCAATATCGCGTCTATTGTAACTGAAGTCCCGCACCAGACTGGCATTGTGGGACAGCAACCCGCGCATCCCGTGGGCCACAACCCACACAGCGTCGTATGTTAGATGGATATATTGACTTTGAGGCTGAGGAAGACTATGTAGGAATGAGATGTCGGACTGTGAAACAGACGAACCTCGAAGTCAGTGGAGTTACTGGTAACTATGCTAATTATGCAAAATCCAGACAATAGTGCAAATGGGCAAAATCTGCAAGAGTGTCTTCATAATTTGAATAATTAGATTAAAACCTGACAGGGGTAAAAGTATCACGTGTATGTTTTATAGGTACCTAACAGCAACCCGCGCATCCCGTGGGCCACAACCCACACAGCGTCGTATGTTAGATGGATATATTGACTTTGAGGCTGAGGAAGACTATGCAGGAATGAGATGTCGGACTGTGAAACAGACGAATTATGCAAAATCCAGACAACAGTGCAAATGGGCAAAATCTGCAAGAGTGTCTTCATAGTTTGAATAATTAGATTAAAACCTGACAGGGGTAAAAGTATCACGTGTATGTAGGTACCTGTTTTTCCAAGCTGTAAACAATGTGTATGCATAAACGGAAGGAAACATAGAAAACTGTATTTAGGTACATTTACAGCTTGAAGAACAGGTATAAATAAATATTGTTTTTCTAGAATGTACATGAATGCTCCTAAAGTTATATGAGCTTAAAATGTTGAAAAGGATGAGGAAATAACTCATTATAAGAAAAGGCAAAATTACCTACATCATTACATATTGACACTCTTCCTACTTGTTTGGTAATACTTGTATGCATGTTGGGATCTAAAAGAGAAAGTAAAGGGAGAGAAGGAGAAAACCCAAAGTTCAAGGACTGATCGAAACTAATGTTTTGTAAGCTTGGGAAATTGTTGAAAAGGATGAGGAAATAACTCATTATAAGAAAAGGCAAAATTACCTACATCATTACATATTGACACTCTTCCTACTTGTTTAGTAATACTTGTATGCATGTTGGGATCTAAAAAGAGAAAGTAAAGGGAGAGAAGGAGAAAACCCAAAGTTCAAGGACTGATCGAAACTAATGTTTTGTAAGCTTGGGAAAGAGAAGAAAATAGATTTTGACACTGGAAGAAAAGAGACAAAGACAATTTCAATCACTAAACAGATAATGACATTTTGAGTAAACTTTATATCACGTCAAAACATTGGGCGAAAAAGGAAAATGCCAAAGAAAATTAACAATCTCACCATCTTATTACATACTACTCTGTCCGGGAGTGCAAGCAATAAGTTGACAAAGTTTCATAGCAATCGTATGAGCGGTTTGGCCAGGCATAAAGTTCGAACAAACATTCACGGGAGTGCAAGCAATAAGTTGACAAAGTTTCATAGCAATCGTATGAGCGGTTTGGCCAGGCATAAAGTTCGAACAAACAAACACACATTCATTTTTATATATTAGAGGTATATACGTAGGGTATACATAATATATGTAGATACCTAAATAAAAGAATATGGCAGACACTACAAGAAAACTTCTCTGTGTGTATGTGTGTGTATGTGTGTGTATGTATTTTCTTTCTTTACGTAGGGTATACATAATATATGTAGATACCTAAATAAAAGAATATGGCAGACACTACAAGAAAACTTCTCTGTGTGTATGTGTGTGTGTTTTCTTTCTTTTTCTTGCTTGCGGGAGTGCAAGCAATAAGTTGACAAAGTTTCATAGCAATCGTATGAGCGGTTTGGCCAGGCATAAAGTTCGAACAAACAAACAAACACACACATTCATTTTTATATATTAGACGTATACGTAGGGTATACATAATATATGTAGATACCTAAATAAAAGAATATGGCAGACACTACAAGAAAACTTCTCTGTGTGTATGTTTTCTTTCTTTTTCTTGCTTGCAATAAAATCTCTTTCTCCCTCTCTTCTTCCTTTTATAATCTAATTCTCTACCTCCTCTTTCAGTCATATGGTATAATCATACTGTCAAAGATTTTATCTTTTCTTCTTTTGCTGCTTTTCTTTATTCGTTGAATCTTTTCTTTCCCGCACAATCGCTGATGTGTCTGTCTGTTTCCTTTATTCCCGCCACTATTTTCTTCCCCATTATCTTATTCATCATTGTTCTTGTTCCTACCTATGTGTACATGTTCGCCTATATCTTCTGTATTGACATGATGTGTTTACTTTCATTTCATTCCATTGTACTTCTTCCTGTTCCTTCTTCCATTTCGTCTGTTTTGTTCTATGAAATTCATAACAAATATGTTTTTCCTTTTGTTTATTCCTGATTTCAGCTCCTTTTTCCTGATTGTACACAGGGTAGTTTTTTACTTCCCTTATCTCTATATATGTAAAGTGATGTTTTTTCGTGTGATAACGAGTTGTATGTTTTACAATAAACGCTTATAAACCTGGAGAAAGCTATTGTATGTGAAGTTTAAGGCTTCGAGGTGATAAGACAGTTCCGTTTTTTACTTCCCTTATCTCTATATATGTAAAGTGATGTTTTTTCGTGTGATAACGAGTTGTATGTTTTACAATAAACGCTTATAAATCTGGAGAAAGCTATTGTATGTGAAGTTTAAGGCTTCGAGGTGATAAGACACTTCCTTTAGGATGGTATAGTATAAAATAATACTTGTAATATTTTATAATTCAAATTTCAAACTCAATAGCTATATTTCATACGTAACAAAGAAATAATACCAACTTGATTACATTGGGAAAAATCTTGGGGTATGAGTAATTTGGCACATAAAAGAAGAGGTTTTCAAAACAACCTGCATTCCCACTCATGTGTTTCTCCTATGATGAGATTCATATATTTAATAAAAAATATGTTCATGTTTTTATTGGCCAATAACACCAGAAGTTGGTTGTAGAAAGGAATAATTATGTTACCTATGTATAATTCAATAAATATTGGTGTCATTACTGTCTAATAAATGATAGCTTGGCAGTTTGCAATAAACCTCATACTACAACTGGTGAATTGAGACCCGCATACCTCCACCTGGGAAGGGACCAGAAGAAATGAGATCAACACATTGTCCATAATACCTGAATAGGAGTGGAAAGTATCTTTACCTAGACTGAAAAGTTTCTTTACCAACATCTCAGTTAGGTTGGGTCGAGATCACATCACATGCCTTCAAGTACTGTCGAACTTTGTTAAGACCAGAGGTCTGTCATTTGTCAAGGGTTTAAGTTCACCTTGCCTTTGGGGCTTTGGGATCAATTTAATTTGAAGAACCCATTTACGTCGAGGGTACGTGAAGCAAATACTTTCTCCTAGTTAATAGCATAGGTAGTTATAACGGATCCCACCTGAGGTTGATACACCACACTTCTGTCTGTAGAGCTGATCTCTCGTGTCAGGTTCCTAAGTTGTCTCTGCATAGGATCCACACTAAGCCATACCGTTACTATAAGGCCATCTATCAGGAGGAGAACACAGATGACGCATATGAGTTGTGTGTCCTGCAACAACTGAAATGCGTACAACACATTGTAAGATTAATATTAAAACAGTCCTAAAAGAATTCTGGCCTTCATAAGACGTCTAGGACTCTTCTAGATAACTAAAGGAAATGTCACAAAAGATCTGACCAGGTCGCAGTGACATAGGGCGTTTATTAAAGCCGATGGCCCTACTTACTCGTATACCAATACCAAGATTAATATTAATCAATAGTTTACGAGTGAAAGGTATTTTTTGTCTGAATCTTAAGAATGCACCTTTGGCTCAATTTCTTAGGTCGCTTCAGGGATACTGTAAAAGTTTGAAAGTCCCAACCTAAAGTTGAACCTCCACCATGAACTTTCATTTTGTACATGCTCGTATTTGTATAAATGCCTTGAACTCAGTGAAAATGCAATGTGCAAAACAAAGAATTCCGATTTTCAGCACGAATAGGACTGAAAAGATCCAAAGACCATTTTATCTTCGCAAAAACAGTCGATAAGTATCTAGAATCTAGATTCTACTGAAAAAAACTCCGCATTGTTGTGTAGCTATTTCGTTTGAATGAAAACATCATAGATACTTTTTTTACGATTCAGAATAAATTCTCCACAATGGAATGTGTGAATCAGATAAATTTTCGCATCCTTAAAATTCCGCAAAAACTACAGGGTGATGTCATGTTTTTTTCGTGGTGGGTGAGATACTGGGTGATTGTTTTCTCACCTTGTTTTTCACAATGCCGCTGGCCGTTCTGAGGAAGATCCGATGCACCCTGTATGTTTTGGTGAACATTGAACCAAACGCTAGGGAAAACCCGGCCGAGAGGAGATACACACGGGCCTGAAAATAATCACAATATTCACATGAACATACCGCTACTGGGACTGCACTGCCGTCTGAGAACATGAGGAAGGTAAGTCACTCGGAATTTCGATTACCAAATACCCAAATAGGATAGAATGGTTGGGATAATGTGATGGTCTTGAGACAGTCTCAATTAGGAAACAACTACTTTAAAGATATGTAGGTATATCAATAAAAATAACAATTGATAACAATGGGGATTATAATAATTCCGAATATAAATCGAATACATATTCCTGTTCTTTTTCTCGTGCAAAATTTTAAAACCTTTTTGCGGTGATGGTCCATAAATAATAATCAATTTCAGTCGAACATACGATTTTTGTTGTGGTATTAAAACCAGATATCCGACCACTGAACGGATAATCTAGGTATTAATTTCAATGCTGACGTCATACGTACAGAACTGAAGTCATCCGTATAATGGAGGAAAAAAGCTTGTATAATACTCTTTCACATTTTGTACATTATCATGTATTGGAGTAGATAATATCGGATAATCTAGGTATTAATTTCAATGCTGACGTCATACGTACAGAACTGAAGTCATCCGTATAATGGAGGAAAAAAGCTTGTATAATGCTCTTTCACATTTTATACATTATCATGTATTGGAGTAGATAATATAGTGAGAGGTGAGGGACGTAGAGGTAAAGCTTTACACGAGATAAGCTGATGAGTGTATGGCAGAGACCACAAGCCTCCGTTTTCAATTATTCGTTCATTTTAAAAACGGGTTTCCTCTCGGAAAATGCAAAATTACCAATTTGTCTTCGCGTTCCACATCTGTCTTTCAGTTTACTGAGGATAAAATGTTGAAATCCCATGTCTAGAACCGGCCTCTTTTTACCAGGCAAGAGTCTCGACCATTACACTAGCGAGGCTTCCATCCAGTACCTCTCTGAAACGAAACTATCTTGAGCTTTTTGCAAATGTTCAGGACGCGAATGACCTACTCGTCCGTAGTGCTAAAACCCAATAAAGGGGAAAAATGTTCAGGACAATGTAGGATATCCCAAAAACCTAAGCCAACTGTTACACTAGCAGACTGATGTTGCATAACAAAACACCCAGCGAAATTTCCATTCTCTGCGGGAGGCATTATGGAAGGTAAAGAGCATGGAGAAAAGCAGAAGAGAGAGGCATTACGAAATTTAGGCCGTAGGGAACTGGATCTTTTGTTCGAAATTAAATCCACCTTCTTAGTCTAGTCTAAAACAATCTAATTTTCTCGCCCCAATACTGCTTGCATGTTTGACCCTAATGAATGGGACGTTGTGCCTGCAGCTTGAATATAAATTTCATCTAACCAGTGGCGTAGCGTGATTTGTGTTATTCCATTTTATTAATTAAGAATATTAAGATGCTTTTTTCAACCTAAAGAAAGGATGCTGTTGAACTGTAAAATGAAGAAACGTTTTCAATTATTCGTTCATTTTAAAAACGGGTTTCCTCTCGGAAAATGCAAAATTACCAATTTGTCTTCGCGTTCCACATCGACGATGTTTAGTGTGGAAGACACGGATTTCAAGATTTCAGACTGAACATTTATTGTTACAAATTATCTGGCCAAAACTACCAAACAGACGAGTCGAAATAGAAGATTTTCCAATTAACAAGTTTTTAATTTATTCCCAACGCGTCGCAGTCACTCGTTAGCAGAACTCTGACGTTGTCTTGTGTTTGACATCAAGGCGAGGAATTGTCTTGGTGCAAATAAGATTATCAGGAGACTTATCAAACCTGAAACCTGTGTACATACACCATCAGCTCACCTGCTGTGCAATTTCACTTTACGCCTTCAATACTTGCATAGATATCGTGAAGACAGAATTAAATAGTTAAACACAAAATACGAGTATTTGAAATTGCAAACATTTCATGTTTCTTGGGCGAAAAAGGAAAACGCCAAAGAAAATTAACAATCTCACCATCTTATTACATACTACTCTGTCGATTGATTGATTGATTGATTGAATAACAAATCAACGGGTAAAACCCATGTATATGTCGATCATTGCTATCCAAAGTGCCGAAAGTCCGGGTAGTAGACTTTGATGAGAAAATTAAATAAAATAATGACAACATCACGGAAGAAGGAAGGATTGCCCAATCTCGGGTCTATCTTTTGAAACTATTAAATATTTACCTATTCCATCAGTGTTCAGCGCAACATCCACAACGAGACAAAGACAATTTCAATCACTAAACAGATAATGACATTTTGAGTAAACTTTATAACACGTCAAAACATTGGGCGAAAAAGGAAAACGCCAAAGAAAATTAACAATCTCACCATCTTATTACATACTACTCTGTCGATTGATTGATTGATTGATTGATTGATTGATTGATTGATTAACAAATCAACGGGTAAAACCCATGTATATATCGATCATTGCTATCCAAAGTGCCGGAAGTCCGGGTAGTAGACTTTGATGAGAAAATTAAATAAAATAATGACAATATCACGGAAGAAGGAAGGATTGCCCAATCTCCGGTCTATCTTTTGAAACTATTAAATATTTACCTATTTCATCAGTGATCAGCGCAACATCCACAAATAGGTGCCATAATAACTCTCACTCTATTCACGTATAACTTTATATTATGTCTCGTTTCTGACTCTTGGCGTTTCGCAGAACGTTCCTCGTTACTCAATTTGAGTACCGAAACGAAGATTATGTCAGTGTGGCTTATTCTAGCAAAGCGTTAATAATGATATTTGCAATTTTTCATCACTCGGGGAGCGGGATGATACATTTGCTGACTCAATAAGCACAAGGGAAGGATTTCCTGCGTCTAAGCGGATTACAAAGGTACTTTTCTATGCTCCTGCCTCGTCCAATCTGATTGCTTCTGTCCGTCCTATAGTTTCACAGCAGTTAACCTCTTCTATTTCTGTATCTCGTAAATAAGGCCAGCCACTCACTGCTAGATAGACCTGACGGATGCGCCTGAATAGGTCAGCCTGTTAGGTCTACCTGATGAGCGCACACACTATCAGGTAGACATGACAGGAGGCCCTGTTGAGGCGTACCTGTCAGGTCTACCTGATAGTGCATGGTCGGCCTAAGGGTGATATTCTGATTACTCTTGAGTCCATCTTGTGTTAAATTTCATTTCTTCAAAACCACCTAGACACTTGGTTCACTAGTGTTTCCGGAGTTGGCACAAAAAGTTGCACTCGTGAAGTATTGTTTAATACTAAGAGATTACCCACTCGTATTACCCACTCTCTGTTTCCAGCTCACCTCTCCCTTTCTCTCTCAGGTTTTCCCTCTTCTCTCCCTCTCATTTTATCCATCAGAGGGAGAGGCTTTTTGAAATATTTATCACCTAAATAAACAAAATGAGTACCAAAATGTACCCCTGGGGCTCTTATGAAATGAAAATAGGGAAAGGAGGAGGTAGATAGAGGGTTAAAATTATTTTAAACGTCACAATAGTAGACCTTCACGAGATTAATTAAAACGAAATATTAACCCCTTGTGTTTTGTCAGCCGTAGAACTCGCAGGTGGTGTATTAGACAAGTTTCCGTATGTAATAAGAAACTACATAAAACAGATATCTTCTCTATCTCTCTAGCACAATGGTTGAGCCAGTCACCTGTTAAGCGGGTGTGCATGTATTCGAATCCCGATCTAGGATCCAACTTGTAATTTACAGCCGTAGCCGTTAGCATACACCATACAGCTTGTCTAGGGGTTACGATCTTCCTTTGGCTTTATTATCAAATCTCGTGTACTTGATAAAGACTAAGTACGTATTAATAGGGTGGTAGAGCAGAGACAATAATTATATGATTTAGATGTTCAACTCCCACAAGCGTAAAAATAAAGCAAGCGTTAGCATACACCATACAGCTTGTCTAGGGGTTACGATCTTCCTTTGGCTTTATTATCAAATCTCGTGTACTTGATAAAGACTAAGTACGAATTAATAGGGTGGTAGAGCACAGACAATAATTATATGATTTAGATGTTCAACTCCCATAAGCGTAAAAATAAAGCAAGCGGTGAAACATTTGCCAAATAGAGAACCATGTTTAGGTACTCATACCTACAATTTGATGAATAAATTAGCAACACAATAACCCAAAGCTCAGCGCAACAAACTAACAACATTATTGTACCAAATTGAATTATTGCGAAGTTTGCATTACAAACTTTGTTGTAAAACGCGCTGCTTTACATTTCCAACTTTTGAACTTTTGAAAGGAAGCCAGTGTGAATGAAAGCTAACCAGATAAAAAATCCAGCTATTGTGTTCGGGAAAATATCAGGGTATAGAAACGAAGGGAGATGAGAGATTCTTACCCACGATATAAGTAGCTTTTATTATTTGTGAATAGAGGAAACCAAGATATATTTACCGACCTAAGTACTAAGTACATAGCTCCAAGTTATACCTAAGTATAAACTGCTGAATATGGTAGCAGTCCGGTAGGTATTTAGGTACAGGATTATACTATAGGTACATAATTTCCAAGATTTCGAGATTTTTTTCCCCCCATAGGAGATAAAACCAGTCTAATATACATAAAAATAGAGAATCTGGTGGCAAGATAAGGCTTGTTGTTACTTTACTTGGCCTCTTGTACTCCCTTCAGATTGGTAGAAGGACTGACAAAGTACAATTTAGCAACTGAAGATGACCTTGATATGCACAATAACACAAACCCTACTACAATACCATACTAATTATTCAGCAAGAGGAACTTAACTTTTCCTAACTAGGTAATTCAAAGTCCGACAAAAAACGAAACTTTGATCTACATGTCTCCCTGTACTCCGCCCTGGGTTGTATTGTTGGAATTTGAAAGATAATAAATAATAATAAGTGATGAATTTATTATGGGGGGTTCTCGCGGGAGTTGTTTTGCGAAACGTCAAGGATATCCGATGGAAACTTGACAGCTTAACATTAGCATAACACTCAACGCTTTGTAAAGTTTGTATCAGAAGCTTTTGAAAAATACATTGATAAATAAATACGTTTATGTACGTAAATATGCTTTCTGATCTACTTCAACTCTATCTCTCAAAGACTCTATCATAGTATAATTGAGAAAAAATCCTCGTTGTTTACATTGGCATTTTCATTTCCACGAAAAAGTCATTCGCGAGCTTTTTTTTTTTTTTTTTTTTTTTTTTTGAACTTTTCAAAAAACTTATCACACACATAACTTTGTTATTAAGAATGAAAAAAGTTGCTGAAGGTCAGTCAAAAGCTAGAGCTTCACTACTCGATGACATACTTCGTACAGCTAGTATGTCTAGCACGTATTGCATAGTGGCAATGAATGTAGATATGGCAACAGTTAAAAAAGGTTGATGTCACGAATATCTCAATACAACCCGAGGCCCTTGATTACTTTCATCTTAGTAATGCAGTATGCCTATTACTGCGTTCAATCTTGCGTACCATTTTTGTACCTATTGTTCTCTCTGTAGTTTACAACTTTGCTAAATCAATCCAGTTAAAATCCATAATACAAAGCCCCGAAGAGCCGAATACCCAACACCTATTGATTGTAAACAAATTTAATTTTTATGGAATTGTATTCAAATGTTCATTAGCACACACTTAATCCGGTCTCAATTTTTAGACAGTACGAGTATTATGAAGACTCTTTTCCGTGGAAATACAGTTCTGTAATAATGAAATTAATACTGTGAATTCGAAAAACTCTTGAATGGGATGTTTGTAAAAAACATTGATTCGCACTCAGAAAAAAAGAGAGAGGAGAGAGAGAGAGAAGAGAAGTATCGAGAGAGAGAAGAGAGAGAGAGAGAGAGAATATGGAAATAACTTTAAAATAGAAACTCTTTATCGACAGAACAGTGCAAACAGAGAATTTAAGAAGTTTTAATGAATACTTGCATCATTCTGGTATTTCTGGTCTACAACTTTGAAGCGCTTACAAAAAAGTCTCTTTTTTATAAACTTTTTTTTGCCAACTTTTCTTCATTCATGTTTTCCTTCTGCTATAAGTAGCTGCTAGTGGTGTAGGTGCTTTTTGAGGTTGACTTAAGGATGAGAAAAACTTCATTATTTCACTAGACTTATGAACGGGGGCGAGAACTAGCTCTTTCAAATTTGACATAACAAACAAAAAAAAGTGTGTACCCATATTTTAATAACTTTAAATTAGTTAATCATTAATAACAAAGATAGAGGCAGCCTTTAACAGTTTAACACTTCCTCTCAAACTTATACATAACTGTTTGGGTAACAAATATTGGATAATACTAGTTCCAATAGATATCAAAATCCAATGAAGATATTGCAAAATATTTGCTGGTAGACCGTTAATGGAATGATGGGGTTGGGGGTAGACAGGACAATTTTGGGATGACCCCATTTGTACGTAACATATTTCTCGTAATTACTTTGCTGAATTGGTGGGGGGTGGGGACCAATATATTGAGTGCCATAAAATGTGAGCAATTTTATTGTTTTCAAAACTCCATTTTCCTATACATTGTACAGGGTACTCTGGAAGTTCCTCGATTGTAAAATTTGGCAAGTTCGCCCATTCTATAGTATCCTCCAGATCCTTCAAAATGACAAAGGATTTTTCATGCATTATTTTAGGATTAAAAGCTCTCCACATCTTCTATCATCTTCCGATCTATGAAAGGAGATTCGGAAGAACGTTCACATATCTCGTACATAATTGTGAACACCCTGTATTTAATTTTGTATTCTGTCACCTGTCTTCTCCACATTATCCATAAGTTGTGAACACCCTGTATTTAATTTTGTATTCTGTCACCTGTCTTCTCCACACTATCCATAAGAGGGACTAAAGGGGGAAGGAAAATTCTCCCCCCAGGTTGCATTTTTTTTTTTTTCAAAATAGTGTAAAAAAACGCCGTAAATATGCGAGTCCCTGGACTCCCCAGTGATTTTATCTAAAAGACATCTTTTTTTCCACCATCATATTTTATATTCATTTATTTGTTGGAGGAAAAAAGTTAGCTTTTTGTTGTCTCGTACATAAATCGAGTTTTTTTGTTTCATTTCCCAGTGCGCCCTGGTGGCTTATGTTGGAGGAAAAAAGTTAGCTTTTTGTTGTCTCGTACATAAATCGAGTTTTTTTGTTTCATTTCCCAGTGCGCCCTGGTGGCTTATTTCCCCCCCTGAACGAGAGCAAAAAAGGGTCACATACAGAACGGTCGGTTCTGTTTACAGATCACTGACTTGTATAAACGGTACCATGTCACACATCATATGTTCTCGTTAATTAACGCTCGTGTCCTCATGCTCTGACATTTTGTGGTCACTCAAAGATCAAATTTGTTACAGTTGCACAGGGATAGGCTCAAAATACGCATGTAGTGTGTTGTGGGTACATAGTTACGTAGAAGTATGATTTGCAGAAATGGGTTGAGAGGTATGGAACATAAATTCAAAAGATTAGAAGGACAGATTAAATTGAAATTTTAACTTTTGATTGATTATCGCCTTCATACTCGTATGTGTACCTGTACCTACATGAATGCCACCATAATTTATAATTCCCGAGAGAGAATTTCCAATTCTGCCTCAAATGCCGCTCTGAATATTAAGAGTATCTCTCAATGGAAAGCAGAACACGGTGGAATAAAGGAGAATGCTTGTTACAATTTGAAGATGGTTCTATTCTATCGTTGGTAAAAAGATGAAAAAATGTGAAACAGATTTGTGGTGATATATATGTATTGTATTGATGCCTAACATAATATGCCATGAAAATGGGTATGTAAAATTTTCTTTAAAAGGAGAATCCCAAAAATACAGAATTACTCGCGTATTTGCGATTTCAAAATAAAGCACAAGATACACTTACCAATGAGTAGAGATCCAGATTTTGGGAGAGCGCAATGACAGCTTTCCAATTGTGATAGGAGAGGAATGCAATAGTGGCAGGGATGTGGGAGGCTGCAGGTGCCATCGTACGAAAGAATAGGGGGAACTCCCTTCGGTCACTCAAAGCAGGAGATTCAGCTCCGAAGGAAACCTGGAATCAAAATGACGGTCATTAGTCCTAATTCATGATCGTATTTAGGAGAACAATGGAAAAGGTTAGCATAACACCTGGCTGTTAAATAATCTCAATATTAAATGAGGTGGTGGCACATAAAAGTCTCATTTGGAAATAACTTTTTATTAGAAAAATCTATGGTCTTATCGTCCCGAAATCGAAGAGAGAAGGAAGACAGGATAGGAGAAAGCCAGCCGTTCCGAGAACGAACATTATCCCATCCTAGGGCCTATCATAGCCGGATTTTTAGCAACGAAAAACAAAAAAATGTATCCTAAATAATAATAAAAAAATCACATCTAGACTTTTGGTTTTAAAATATACCTAACGTTTTAAAATATCCATTATGGAATCATTTTTCTTCGTGCAACAAGTTTTATGATGAAAATTTCAAACTCAACAACAAAAGAAAAGAGCCGGAGGCTGATTTACGTCGCTCCCAAATACCCAGTTCGTTAAAAAGTTCCTCTTTAAAGTTTGCAATCTGGAAAATCTTGTTCATAATATTAAATTTCATTTTTTAGAGCGCTAGTGTCACAGACTCGAAAAAAGTTCCTCTTTAAAGTTTGCAATCTGGAAAATCTTGTTCATAATATTAAATTTCATTTTTTAGAGCGCTAGTGTCACAGACTCGATATACATAGCAGCTTAGTTCTAGTAGTATCATTACCCCCGAGGGTAACACGTTCCTGGATACGGTAATTTTATTTATGAAAGATACCTTCGAATTTTGCACCGAAACGACGCGTCGCGACTTAGGTGCTCTGGTTTTAATGGTAATATTTTCCCTTGTACCTTTTGTAATACGACCCTGGCTAACTCCGAAAGAAACTGAGGAGAGTAAGGGTAGTCTTAGGAGAAAGATAATACTGAACTACGAGTATGTAGAAAAGATACGGTAATTTTATTTATGAAAGATACCTTCGAATTTTGCACCGAAACGACGCGACGCGTCGCGACTTAGGTGCTCTGGTTTTAATCGTAATATTTTCCCTTGTACCTTTTGTAATAGGACCCTGGCTAACTCAGAAAGAAACTGAGGAGAGTAAGGGTAGTCTGAGGAGAAAAGATAATACTAAACTACGAGTATGTAGAAATGAACGAAATTAAAACGAAAAGACAAACATATCCCGTGTGTCATTTCAACATATTCAACATGTAGGCGCCCAGGATTAGAACAGGATAGAATCCTAAACGTGAAAAGACAAACATATCCCGTGTGTCATTTCAACATATTCAACATGTAGGCGCCCAGGATTAGAACAGGATAGAATCCTAAACGTGTGTTATGTGGACTTCTTAATCTTTTGACGAAATTTAGAGCTGTCACCTTTTTGCAATTCTGTGAGACATTCAACGCTGTCTTCATGTTTCTAGTTTTGTTGTTAGGTAAGTACGTACATATACCTACCTATTTGCTTTTCTGAGGTTCTCTAAATAATGTTATGTGAAAAGCACATAGAATGTAAGTATGTTGGTCTTTTTTCCCCTCTTACCCAATACATTAGAGTTTTGTAGGTCTCTATTGCTACCAATAGAGATATTATTTTGCTCTTCGCCTACTTCTTCGTTGGTATTTCATTCAAATTCTATGCGTTATCACATAGTTGCCCACTACAATAGGTTCTGAAAGCTTTACCCTGGTTCTAGGATTACCCTTGAGTGGCACAGAGCAAATTCAGTCGGGGATATATGAGCATTAGTCTTTATTTTATCCTTTTTTTTATATCACGACGGGACACCCTTGTCTCGAGAGGATTCAAGCCTGACATTGTCAAGTAAGCTGTACACTGTATGAACATGGGGAGGAAACTAAATCCTAAATCCTAATCTTTTGACGAAATTTAGAGCTGTCACCTTTTTGCAATTCTGTGAGACATTCAACGCTGTCTTCATGTTTCTAGTTTTGTTGTTAAGTAAGTACGTACATATTTGCTTTTCTGAGGTTCTCTAAATAATGTTATGTGAAAAGCACCTAGAATGTAAGTATGTTTGGTCTCTATAGCTACCAATAGAGATATTTGCTCTTCGCCTACTTCTTCGTTAGTATTTCATTCAAATTCTATGCGATATCACATAGTTGCCCACTACAATAGGTTCTGAAAGCTTTACCCTGGTTCTAGGATTACCCTTGAGTGGCACAGAGCAAATTCAGTCGGGGATATATGAGCCTTAGTCTTTATTTTATCCTTTTTTTATATCACGACGGGACACCCTTGTCTCGAGAGGATGATTCAAGCCTGACATTGTCAAGTAAGCTGTACACTGTATGAACATGGGGAGGAAACTAAATCCTAAATCCTAGGTAGGACTCGCAGGATAATATTTATATGCAAAAGATAAGATTAATGAAACTCTGCTGCTCCTATTTATCTTCACATGAATTGGACACAGTTTATAATATTTTTTGTATCGTCTCTGCAGGAGCAGAACACAATATAATTATCTTAACGTATAGCATAGCTGGGAGATCAGTGACGGTAACAAATAGAAAGAATAGCTCAGGAAAAGAAAGTTGACTGCTCAACTCTGCCTTATCACTACAAATAGAACACACATAAAATATTAATAAGAGAATCATTCTCATTTCACATGATAGTTCTCTGTGTCATTTCTGAAATTTTCATCAACTATAGGAAAATCAACCAACTGGCATGAGTTTTGAACTTCTATGATCACGAATAGATGAAAATCCTGAGAAAAATGCAGTACTTAATGTATCTTGCACTCCCTCTCAAGTCAAGACTACCCTGTTTCACGTGTTGAAATGTGTGCTAACCTACGAACCTGATTTTTATGTGCCCCTTCCATGAAATAGTATAGAAACCATTGGTGTAGTGCTTGGCCTAAAGAGCAGGTTTGAGACAACGACAACCATTGACTCAACGTCTGTCTATTGACTAGTTTTTTGCAAGACGTTTGCAAAGAGTACCAAGATTTAGCTGCATTCTTTTTTTTTTCCTAAATATTCATTGGGAGGTTTTTAACAGAATAGAGTTGAATAGACTGTCTAGATTTCTAGAACTTAGTAAATAATTATGTTGAAAATTCTATAAGGGACCTACAAAAGGTGTAAGAATAGACTTTCTAGATTCTAGAACTTATTAGATATGTATGTTGGAAATTCTGTAAGGGACCTAAGGTAATCGTATGGGGAAGTGTTTGGACGAGTGTAAATTGCGTGAAAAAACGCATCCACCCCCACACCAGGGTCTGACTGAAACAGAAAATCAGATGGAGGGGAATTTAGGATAGGGGATTCAAAATGATCTATTTGTCTAGACATATACCTATGTAATTATTGAACAAAACAATTGAAATGGGCAAACAATAAAACAGCTTTTATGGGCCATAAGAGAAAAGCATCGAACAAAGTAATAAAAGATATTGGGCATTCAAGTTGAAAATAGTTATTTCAATAAAATGCCAAAGCTTAAAGACCACACTCAACTATAATTTAGGTAGTAATTGACCGAAACCTTGGGTTTGTCCTATCAAATTTCCTCTTGAAAATCAAAACCATTGGTAAATATCTATCAGAGAGTTTGATTGAAAACGAGAAAAATCTTCTATCTTGATTTCTCTCCTTAGTTAATCGCCACTGAGTTTCATTCTCTCCTTCTTGTTCCTCCGCGTCATTCACACATGTCAGAGGAAGAGGGGAACATTCATGTTCCATGTTGCGTCATTAACAAAAACACAAGAGGCGATAAAAAAGGAGACTTAGTCCAAAGATTCTGCGAAAGTTTTCAATATCATTAACCATACAACAAGCTACCTACCTCCGTGTACAACGAGAATTTTCTGTATGCTTTCTGTCACAGACAGACTTTAGATTGTTTGTTTTTGTTTGTACTGCGTTTTGTACATCGTTAGATGTCTCATTTATTTCATTTCATTTCAGGTACTTTTAAGGGAAGTCCCTTTTCCCGCAAACCTTCCAGCTACGTTTGCTTTTGTTTTTTCCTGTAATATTGTACAAAATTTCTCATTTCTCCCCAATCCGATTTTATCCTGCGTTGTAATCATTAATGTCCAAATTAAAAATATTCATTACGGGGGAAAAAAACGATCCGAATGAAGAACTTGCTGGTTTATCATGAATAATGATGAAGCTTGGGATGAGAACATCACAGCAATTAACAAATCAGAAGCCATCATATAGCCTTGCATCATAAATTGTGCCACGGAGATTTTCATTTATCAAATTACAGTAATATTTTCTGACAGAACAGGAGCTTTTTACTTCTCCCCTCTTTTTTGCCATCTACCAATCTACCTGCCTTTTTTTCCCAACATGAAAATTTCATACCGAGTTTTCTTCCTTCTTTTTCTTCCAAACGAAAATATGGAAAAGAACGGAGGTCCCTGTATATCTATATAATATTATTATCTACTTCTTTCTGCACCTAGGTAAGTAGGTATGCTTGATCTGGATTAGAAGTTATGCCACAATTATTTTGTACCTTGTTGTGAAAAACTTTTACATCAGCGGCAGCGGTTTCAAAGCCCTCAATACAAACTTCTTCAACTCACCATCTTCTTGTTCACGAGTATCTATTTACCCAAATGGGGTCACGTTGTTGACTAATCTGACTCTTGTCTACCATTTACCGTCGGATGTAAAACGCACTTACTTTTGTGAAAACATCACGATTTCGACACTGGATTTTAATTAATTCAGCATCAGATGTTACCTATTCTCTTAGTTTATCTTCTACAGCAAAGTATTTATTTATAAGGAAAGATTTTTCTAATTTATTTATGAGAGATTGATAAGTTTGTGCTTTGGTAACACTTGGTGGTTCACTCAAATGCCTGCTCTACGTCAGTTACTAAAAATTCATCACGTTTTCCGACTTTCTCATTTCAAGCTTTTTCTCTTCGAGAAGGAGAAAAGTCAATACGTCATGAGAAATGAGTGTTTCGGAAAGTGTTCGAGAAAAAAAATATTTCGAAATGTGTTGGAGATTGTTTCCCTTGCCCTTATGTCATGTAGCGGGTATAGCTTTTACAGATAAATCTATCGAAGGTATAAAAACATTATTGGACGTGTAAGATGGCAGGTGTGCCGAATGGACAAAGTAACCTGTTAAGAAAACTTTGAACGCTCAGCTATAATAGATGTTTATAAAGGCATCCGCTCTTGACAGCACCATAAGAAATTACTTAATATATGAGCATTGAGCAAGTAGTAGGGTTTGAATGTAATGGTGCGTTCATAATTTCATATTAGATAGATTAAAATCTTCTATTGTACCTAGGTATTTATCTGCTACAAAAGTAATAAAAAACGGAATCTTTTTCCCAAGAATATGACTTCATAAAATCCATAATTTATAGAACGATTAGTAATTAATTAATTATAATTAGTAAAGTAATAAAAGTAATTAAGTATACACTTAAAATTTAAAAGTCGTAGAATGTAATTTTGAAATATGATATAACAAAGCACAATATGAGAACATTAAAATTATATCTTCATTATCTTGATGTTTTCAACATAGGAGTGCTAGAGATAAAGAGGCTCACAGCCGGGCAAACTGATGTTGATGACAACACTCATGAAACATAAAATAACATTGTGAATTCAAATGAGTTTTCCCCAAAGAGATAAATTTGCTATTATTAAACTATACACTTACGATTACATTGTATGACAATTACATAGACAAGACAATGTTGAAATTCAAGAAATAGATTTATGTGCCTAAATAGGTACCTGTTCCTGTAGAGCCCTTCTCATACTTTCTTTCTGATAAGTATACCACGAATATACAATACATGCATGACGATTACATTGTATGACAATTACATAGACAAGACAATGTTGAAATTCAAGAAATAGATTTATGTGCCTAAATAGGTACCTGTTCCTGCAGAGCCCTTCTCATAATTTCTTTCTGATAAGTATACCACGAATATACAATACATGCATATATATTTCAACAAACTTTTTCCGTACCATATCATCTAAGGATTAGTAAAACTTGACATACCTACGATACACATACTGATATTTACCTAAGTATCATGACTATGTTAACTGCACTGAGTTCTGCAGGCAAACTTTCATAAAACCAGCATTATCCGCCAAACTTTTTCAATTTTCAAACATATGTAAGTAGAAAGTTTTTCCCAATGTTCTGAGATATTTCTTTGCCAGCCAGCACAAATCTTCAAACACAAGTTCTAGTTTCCAAGCTGGACTCTGATCGTTTTTGATTACATATGCTTTCTGATTCTAAGATCCAATATGCTATTGAGCACCCTTCTTATGAAAACCATATTTATGCTCGTTTCAACATAGGTCTATAGGTCATAATATGGCTTTTTTTACAAGTTCTAGCATTGGTAACCAAACATATTTTAACAAGGATTGTTATTAACATTTTAAAATCTTTAAAGAACATTATTATTATTATTATTTTTTTAAATCAACAGCCATGTCATAAGATACATTGAATACTTCATAGGGTACACACATGGAGTCCAGGAGAGCATAGAATTCCCAGCTTATGGCAGAGTAGAAGCACTTGACAAACAAAATCATTTCAGTACAATTCAGTAATGTATTCATTCTGGTGCAAAGGTCACTAGGAGACACATTCAAGTGATAAGTGCATTGATACTGCTTGGCTCCATGATGTAATAATTTCTTCTGTAAATATTTCGGTTCAAATCCATCCAATCGATCGACTACTTTTCCTTTCTTTATGAACAATAAAGTGGGAACTTTATCAACATTATACCTTTGGGAAATATCTGAGTGTATCTCAGTGTGACAGTGAGCAAACACTAGGGGATCACAAACAGGGTTTCTACTTAGACACTCGAATTCCTTGCTGATTATTTTACTTTGTGCAGACCATTCTGTATAGAAGTTAATAGCCAAGGTAGCATCCTTGTAAGTTGTTAGAAGTCGATCCAAATCTTTTAAGCTTTGTATGTGATAGACTGACATAGTGTGTAGTTACTTAAATTTTGACATCGTTCGGCAACTCTAAATTATTTTTCTACTTGATGAGCAGTCAAATAACAAAAGAAATAATCTAGCCATTAGGTTGAATCGTGACAAACTGCTGCAGGACAAACAAAGAGATTTTAAAATTAAGAAAGTAAAAAAGCGAAAAAAAAGTAAAGGGAATTCAGCTAAAAAAATCAGTATCTATTATGAATATCAAGCAGGAGAGAGAGAGAGAGAGAGAGGAGTAGCTATTGGAAAGTGAAAGAAAATCTTTCATCCCGTTCGTCTTGCAGATGTACGAGTATCATCTCTTAGTAGAAAGTATCTTACAACTAATGGGATGGGAGGAAGAGAAAGGGAAACGGAAAGTTACTTTCTTTCTTACTTTTTTTTTAAATTTCCTCCTTTTTTCACTTGACTAAATTATGTATATCTATTTCTTTCCTTTTTCTAAACTTTAGGATTATAAAAGAAAATACTGTTCAAGATAAGATAGTATAGGACATGAAAAGATGAAATGGATAACCTTTCCTTTTTCTAAACTTTAGGATTATAAAAGAAAATACTGTTCAAGATAAGATAGTATAGGACATGAAAAGATGAAATGGATAACAGATAATAAGATATAGGATGTAGGTAGGTATAGATACGTACCTATAGACCTACATTAGAAGAATGCAGTGTCGTAGCCATACGATTACCTTAGGTCCCTTACAGAATTTCCAACATACATATCTAATAAGTTCTAGAATCTAGAAAGTCTATTCTTACACCTTTTGTAGGTCCCTTATAGAATTTTCAACATAATTATTTACTAAGTTCTAGAAATCTAGACAGTCTATTCAACTCTATTCTGTTAAAAACCTCCCAATGAATATTTAGGAAAAAAAAAAGAATGCAGCTAAATCTTGGTACTCTTTGCAAACGTCTTGCAAAAAACTAGTCAATAGACAGACGTTGAGTCAATGGTTGTCGTTGTCTCAAACCTGCTCTTTAGGCCAAGCACTACACCAATGGTTTCTATACTATTTCATGGAAGGGGCACATAAAAATCAGGTTCGTAGGTTAGCACACATTTCAACACGTGAAACAGGGTAGTCTTGACTTGAGAGGGAGTGCAAGATACATTAAGTACTGCATTTTTCTCAGGATTTTCATCTATTCGTGATCATAGAAGTTCAAAACTCATGCCAGTTGGTTGATTTTCCTATAGTTGAGTGTGGTCTTTAAGCTTTGGCATTTTATTGATGTAACTATTTTCAACTTGAATGCCCAATATCTTTTATTACTTCGTTCGATGCTTTTCCCTTATGGCCCATAAAGCTGTTTTATTGTTTGCCCATTTCAATTGTTTTGTTCAATAATTACATAGGTATTTGTCTAGACAAATAGATCATTTTGAATCCCCTATTCTAAATTTCCCTCCATCTGATTTTCTGTTTCAGTCAGACCCTGGTGTGGGGGTGGATGCGTTTTTTCACGCAATTTACACTCGTCCAAACACTTCCTTCAGCGTCCTGCTTGGTTCTGCCTCCTCAGATGTGACAGAGAGTTTGGCCAAGATATCTCCCTACTGGAATATGGTGCAGGTAAGGAACATGGAAACACTGATTCAAACTGATGTGCTAACTGAAGCTGCTATTGAAAAGCTAGACATCAAAATGGATTCTGTGTAAATATTCCAAAAGCATTGGTTCACCAATCCTGAAGGATTTTCCTATTTGCTCACTTTGGAAGTTTCAAAATTTGAACACTGCGAAAAAAATTATTCCCTTAGCGTAAAGATGACGTGTTCACTGTCAAGGTAAAAGATTGGAACTGGCAGATTACAGATAGCAAAAATATGTGTATTATAACGAAGTCAATAATGCAGTGAACGCTCCAATAGAAACGAGTCCAGTCTAGTGAACTGTAAACTGATGCAGCTCCAATATTATTATTATTAGTGCAACACTCTGAACAATACGGATTAAAGTATTAGAGTAAAAAATAATATATGTGCTGCACTAATAATAATAATATTGGAGCTGCATCAGTTTACAGTTCACTAGACTGGACTCGTTTCTATTGGAGCGTTCACTGCATTGACTTCGTTATAATACACATATTTTTGCTATCTGTAATCTGCCAGTTCCAATCTTTTACCTTGACAGTGAACACGTCATCTTTACGCTAAGGGAATAAATTTTTTCGCAGTGTTCAAATTTTGAAACTTCGAAAGTGAGCAAATAGGAAAATCCTTCAGGATTGGTGAACCAATGCAATATTTACACAGAATGCATTTTGATGTCTAGCTTTTCAATAGCAGCTTCAGTTAGCACATCAGTTTGAATCAGTGTTTCCATGTTTGAAATTTTCATCGGTACCTAGACCCAAATACCCGATGAAACGCAGTCAACACTGTCTTACGTAGCGCTTTCAGTGCAATAGTCCTAAACCAAAATGGACGCGGCACAAAAGGGATCAGGAAGAGACCGCCTTAACATAATAATACGTAGCGCTTTAGAAATTTTCATCGGTACCTAGACCCAAATACCCGATGAAACGCAGTCAACACTGTCTTACGTAGCGCTTTCAGTGCAATAGTCCTAAAACAAAATGGACGCGGCACAAAAGGAATCAGGAAGAGACCGCCTTAACATAATAATACGTAGTGCTTTTTTGCTTCGTCAGTGACGATTCTCTTCCTCATAAATCAAAATAATGTTCATGCCCACTGCACCGGTATGTTGTTAATAAATTCCTACCTTACGTTTCCTTTCCAGACCATCTCTTCCACAAATGATCCCCAGACCCTCTTTTACCTTAATCATCCCCCACTAGCTTTTCTCTCTTTATATAAGCGTCCCCTTAGCTCTTGCTCTCTAATCATCCCCTAGCTCACCCTCTATTTATCTTCCTATCCGTCCTCTAATCGTGCTTTTCTCAAAAACCCTGTCAAGTGGGGGAGTGTCAGCGGTGACAATGGGTGTTTGCATACTCTTGAGTCTCATGACCCTTGGTAAGGAATATATTATTCGTGTACTCTTGGTGTACCGTACTGTTGTTGTAAAGCGACTTTACCTTTGTAGTTTTGTAGCTACGTTATTTATACTGTCGGTTTGTACCTAGCTAACTGATCCAGGATTGATGGAGTTCTAAGCAAAATTTAGGTAGTAATTGACCGAAACCTTGGGTTTGTCCTATCAAATTTCCTCTTGAAAATCAAAACCATTGGTAAATATCTATCAGAGAGTTTGATTGAAAACGAGAAAAATCTTCTATCTTGATTTCTCTCCTTAGTTAATCGCCACTGAGTTTCATTCTCTCCTTCTTGTTCCTCCGCGTCATTCACACATGTCAGAGGAAGAGGGGAACATTCATGTTCCATGTTGCGTCATTAACAAAAACACAAGAGGCGATAAAAAAGGAGACTTAGTCCAAAGATTCTGCGAAAGTTTTCAATAGGTGGGGTTTTAAGACTATAATCAATCAAAATAATTGATAAGAAACTAAAAAAATCGTGATTTTATTATTGAACGAATCAAGAAACATTATTAAAAAAATGTCGTAAGTGGGTCTCGATCTTGCAACCTCCACCTTGCTAGCCATATATAAATGTAAGGTGGTACGTCAAAATCTCTGAAAATTTCAAGTGGTACGTGTTTACTAAAAGGTTGAGAACCCCTGGTAAGGAATCGCCACTGACTTTCATTCTCTCCTTCTTGTTCCTCCGCGTCATTCACACATGTCAGAGGAAGAGGGGAACATTCATGTTCCATGTTGCGTCATTAACAAAAACACAAGAGGCGATAAAAAAGAAGACTTAGCCCAAAGATTCTGCGAAAGTTTTCAATCTCATTAACCATACAACAAGCTACCTACCTCCGTGTACAACGAGAATTTTCTGTATGCTTTCTGTCACAGACAGACTTTAGATTGTTTGTTTTTGTTTGTACTGCGTTTTGTACATCGTTAGATGTCTCATTTATTTCGCTTTCTGTCACAGACAGACTTTAGATTGTTTGTTTTTGTTTGTACTGCGTTTTGTACATCGTTAGATGTCTCATTTATTTCATTTCAGGTACTTTTAAGGGAAGTCCCTTTTCCCGCAAACCTTCCAGCTACGTTTGCTTTTGTTTTTTCCTGTAATATTGTACAAAATTTCTCATTTCTCCCCAATCCGATTTTATCCTGCGTTGTAATCATTAATGTCCAAATTAAAAATATTCATTACGTCAAGTAGAAAAATAATTTAGAGTTGCCGAACGATGTCAAAATTTAAGTAACTACACACTATGTCAGTCTATCACATACAAAGCTTAAAAGATTTGGATCGACTTCTAACAACTTACAAGGATGCTACCTTGGCTATTAACTTCTATACAGAATGGTCTGCACAAAGTAAAATAATCAGCAAGGAATTCGAGTGTCTAAGTAGAAACCCTGTTTGTGATCCCCTAGTGTTTGCTCACTGTCACACTGAGATACACTCAGATATTTCCCAAAGGTATAATGTTGATAAAGTTCCCACTTTATTGTTCATAAAGAAAGGAAAAGTAGTCGATCGATTGGATGGATTTGAACCGAAATATTTACAGAAGAAATTATTACATCATGGAGCCAAGCAGTATCAATGCACTTATCACTTGAATGTGTGTCCTAGTGACCTTTGCACCAGAATGAATACATTACTGAATTGTACTGAAATGATTTTGTTTGTCAAGTGCTTCTACACTGCCATAAGTAAAAAATAATTAAAAAAAAAATAATAATATATATATAAAAACTGTATAATATTACCACTCGGTATCATTTACATGAGGTCATCAAATTATTATGAATCATTCATCCAATTAAAGCTTGAACGAGATTTTACCGAGCTCTAGATACCTACATAGGTTGATGTAATTATTCTCAAAGTGTTTATACAATGTACATTCTATAGGTATAGAGCTGCGTGTATTTTCTGTCTAATATTTTGTTCTAAAAATCGCAAGTCCTGATGGAAATTCCTAATATTTTAATCCGCTTTGAAGAGATTATTTATCCTTTACAACAAGGGGAACAATATTATTGAATGTTTTTATTAAAAGCTTTCCGTTGAAAGTTTGGAGCTCAAGAGATTATTTATCCTTTACAACAAGGGGAACAATATTATTGAATGTTTTTATTAAAAGCTTTCCGTTGAAAGTTTGGAGCTGGGTCTCAAAAACGAAATTCACAGTGTACTTAGCAAAACGCTGACACGGAAACTTTCAGTTGTGGTGCTTTTGTTTTTGTGTCTATAGCGAGTTCTGTGAGAGAATTTAGCAAGATTGACGGTGAAAAAAAAACGTAGTACAACTTACCAAGTGGTTAGGTATTGAATTCAAACTTTGTTGCCTTTGAAATTACACGTGTACTTAGCAAAACGCTGACACGGAAACTTTCAGTTGTGGTGCTTTTGTTTTTGTGTCTATAGCGAGTTCTGTGAGAGAATTTAGCGAGATTGACGGTGGAAAAAAAACGTAGTACAACTTACCAAGTGGTTAGGTATTGAATCCAAACTTTGTTGCCTTTGAAATTACACATATTTTTATGGTGGTCATAAAATCCATCTTAAAGCACCCGAGTAATTTGTAAAACCATTAATAATAATAATAATAATAATAATAATAATAATAATAATAATAATAATAATAATAATAATAATAATAATAAGGGTTCATTCATGCTATACAGGATCAAGTAATGAAAACAAGGAATTACATCAAGTACATTATGAAGCAAGATATTGAAAATGAAATGTGTCGTTTATGCAACCAGATTACGGAAAGCATACAACACTAAGTTGAACTGAAAGAACAAATCTTCAAGATAGAGAAATTTTAGAAGCACGAAATTGTCATGAAGAAAAATGGCGTGTGAAGAAAAATCCAATTAAATTTGGTAACCTGGTACGGCTCTTGACAAAATAATTGGAATGTTAGTTTTTGCTGACACAGTGGACACAATGCCCTATTGAATCTTGAACAAATAATGGCCGGGGCCACACTTCACGATTAAAGCTAATCAAAGAAGCAAGTTATTAGTTAAGAACTACTTTATAAAATTCTACATTTTCAATTTAAGTAACGTTATGTTTAAACAAGAACACCTAATGCTGCAGCCGCCTTTCATAGCAAAATTTATTAAGGGTTGAACTTTGGATCCAAAATTTCGTGTCCCTTTCACTACTTCATCATGTAAGATCCTTTAGCTACTGAACTAGTTATTCACAATGTGACTAAGCTACAATTAATTAAATTAAATAGTAGATTTGTTTTCAACTTTCTTTGTTCTTAAAAAGTTATTACATTTATTTCCAGGGAGATCTGCCCACAATTGAAGAGATCAACGAACACATACAAAAAACTTTGCAGCAGAAGCAACGTGGTAAATCCCCCAGTATCAGTGGAGGATTACCCATGCTCTTGCTCTCCGTATTGCCTCCAGTAATACCTAGGGCAAGTTGGCCATCCGCTGAACACTGTGTTAACCCCATGCGGCGTAGTGTCACCTTCAACTCTGAACCTAAACTAGATGAGTCCGCAGTCAGCAGACGTAACAGCAGATACGAGGGAGCAGGAGAGAGTGAGAGTGAGGAAAAGGTTAATATGCTGACGCGACTCCGGCAGCTGCTCAGCAAGAATCAGAAGCCTGGCATTGCTTCAGCATTGCGGGCACACATGGGCTATATTACCCACTTTGTCCCGGGTAAAAGAAGTTCAGAGGAGAGTATAGACAGCAATGAGAACTCAGAAGCAAGGGGACCACAATATCATAGTGGTCCTATTATCATCACTCCTGAGGAAGGAGGAGGGGAGAAGACAACTTCCCAACATAGAGTGTCCTTCCTACTTGATAATTTGAAGCCTGATCAAGAGTCCATGTTGAAACAGACTAGAATCAGCTCCCCTCGCTTCCCCCACCGTATTCTTCCCACCTCCAGCTTGACAGATATTAGGAGGAGAAGTAATAAGTTACTGGAGGAGGGACAGAAGAGTCACTCCCTGGAGGATACCACAAGGTTCAGAGTATGGACAACACGCGCCTCATTGGATAATAACCATACAGGGTGCACTGTCAATCAAGATCAGGAGCAGGAGACGTCAGCTTGAACCAGCCTGTACATTATAACGAAGAAGAAAATATGTTATTTATGATCTCGTGATTATCAATCGATTGTGTATTGCAAATATCATTACATGTTTACTTAAACTTGAGACTAATTCCTGAAAGGTATAATGTTGTAGTTTACAATCTAGGTACACTTAGGTTTTATGAACATAGGGAAATCATAATATAGCAATATCCTAAAGAAGAAAGTACCACAATCGCTTGTGATCTACACCATCCCTTTCAGGAATTTATCAATCGATTGTGTATTGCAAATATCATTACATGTTTACTTAAACTTGAGACTAATTCCTGAAAGGTATAATGTTGTAGTTTACAACCTAGGTAAACTTAGGTTTTATGAACATAGGGAAATCATAATATAGCAATATCCTAAAGAAGAAAGTACCACAATTGCTTGTGATCTACACCGTCCCTTTCAGGAATGAAGTCTTGGAATAAAGTTAACACATAAAAGTAATTTTGGAAGAGATTACGTACCTCAACGTAGAAAGCAGGATACGCTAATCTTAAGAATAGCACTACTAGTCACACTAAGGAGGTCTTTACTATAGGATTTCGATAGATCATCAGACGGTGGGATAGCATGAATTCTCAGGACATATCAGGGTTGGTAAGGCTGATCAGGGCTGATATACGTGTTCACGGTTTACTAAGAACAACAAGGTCTTCTTCTTCACTTGTGACATCGTCTTCATAACTGACATCACTTTCATCAAAGTAGGGCTTGACCACGGCGTTTTTATCAGCACCTGTAACACAAACCAACTGAGAAAAGATAACTCTTTTTGAGCTTTTTCAAAGATTTCACCCAAAATAAAGGCCGAACAGTACGTTTCTCGAGGTCCATCCCTCGGGCACTTTTGATCGTCAACTCTTTTTGAGCTTTTTCAAAGATTTCACCCAAAATAAAGGCCGAACAGTACGTTTCTCGAGGTCCATCCTAAACCATCGAAGCTCTCTGCAAAATTTGAGCAATCTGTGGCTAAAGGTAAAGTCCTGAGAACCGCTCATTCCTTTTGAGCTTTTTTCCCGTATAGCCCTAAATACCAAAACTTTGGTCCGGAATAACAGCCGAACTGTACCTTCTGGAAACATGGATTAGGGACATTATTGATCTACATAATTTATCCAACCTTTGTGTTAAGTTCAAGCTGCTTTGGCCGAAATTTAAAGTTATTGTAGCTTAGACTTCAGAACATAAAGTAGTCTCCAGAGATTTCCTACCTACTTATCTCTTACCTGCAATACCAGATCCATCATGATGCAAGCTAGCAGCTGTACTTTCACTTTCAATAGGGGTCGCCTCAGACTTGACTGCTAGGGTGACCTCTACCCTTGCTATTTGCCCATGGATAACCTGTACTGTGACCTTGCTGGTCTCATGATTAGGAGCGACCACTGAGATCTCATGAGAACCTACAGGTAACCATAGCTTGACCAGGGCAAGATCTGGCGTCACCTGGAATCGATCTCGATACCCTTGGACTGTGAGGCTGGCGGTTCGTACTGGTTCACCATGCGGGTCCTTGATGATCGCAAGGAGACCTGATATAGGAAGAGTTGAGTTAGATGAGCGATGTGTATACTGTGACCATTAAGAGTGATTTATATTCGGTTCCACAAGGACCTATGTAGAATTAAAATATTTTGTTGACAGGTCATAGGTGCATACATTAGGAAAGCTCAATTTTTCCTAGTACCCTTGAAGGCTACTGTAGTAGCACCAACAAAGTAGTATTGACTGTCAAGAGTGATTTATATTCGGTTCCACAAGGACCTATGTAGAATTAAAATATTTTGTTGACAGGTCATAGGTGCATACATTAGGAAAGCTCAACTTTTCCTAGTACCCTTGGAGGCTACTGTAGTAGCAACAACAAAGTAGTATTGACTGTCAAGCTATGTTTCCTGGACCCAATTGGGAGTTATAGGAAATTGGGTGCGTTCTATTCGGTTCCACAAGGACCTATGTAGAATTAAAATATTTTGTTGACAGGTCATAGGTGCATACATTAGGAAAGCTCAATTTTTCCTAATACCCTTGGAGGCTACTGTAGTAACCACAACAAAGTAGTATTGACTGTCAAGTTATGTTTCCTGGACCCAATTGGGAGTTATAGGAAATTGGGTGCGTTTATTCTAAGTAAGGTCACTAAACCTTGTAATTAGAATTACCTTGTATGGAAGACTCAAGTAGGCCTAGAATTGGATCCAAACTATGCATCCATAGAGGTACAATGGAAGACGGAGGATCATAGTTGCAGCAGCTCAGACCAATTGAGAACTGAAAAGCTTCAGATTTTATTTCCAGTTTATAATCTTAAATTTAGTAACGTGTGATGTAGAATTAGTACCTATCTAATGTAGCAAGTAAAAGAACTGAAAAGGTAGGACAAATAATGATATGGTTAATTAGTTAATTTCCTCACAAATCTTCAGTTTCGTAAATTTGAGTTGCTCGCGCAGAAGTCGACATATACATTTTAGAGTTGTCTGTATACCCGGTTGGAGGAAATGAACAAAAATGCGTTAAAAAAAAATCAATAATAATAATACGATTCAAATATCAACTGAAAAGGTAGGACAAATAATGATATGGTTAATTAGTTAATTTCCTCACAAATCTTCAGTTTCGTAAATTTGAGTTGCTCGCGCAAAAGTCGGCATATACATTTTAACATAGAGTTATCTGTATACCCGGTTGGAGGGGAAAAAAATCAATAATAATAACACCAATTATTTATAAAAGGAATAATAATAATACGATTCAAATATCTAATAATGAGGGAAAATAGCCATATGATTAATACGGGGAAATAATAGCTTCAGATTTTATTTCCAGTTTATAATCTTAAATTTAGTAACGTGTGATGTAGAATTAGTACCTATCTAATGTAGCAAGTAAAAGGGGCTGTTGTAGAGATACATTTCTTACAAAAATATATCCCGAAGGGCAGTGTCCTAAACTACATGTCAATATTGTCAATTTCATGTTGTATAACACACATGCAGAATGACAAACATCAACACCCAGAGGTAAATAGGTAAGTAGCTCAAAAGACACCTTTGGATACGAACACAGAAGTTATTCCTGCTTTCCAGTACATTTCTTACAAAAATATATCCCGAAGGGCAGTGTCCTAAACTACATGTCAATATTGTCAATTTCATGTTGTATAACACACATGCAAAATGACAAACATCAACACCCAGAGGTAAATAGGTAAGTAGCTCAAACTCAAAAGACACCTTTGGATACGAACACAGAAGTTATTCCTGCTTTCCAAGTAGGACCACTATGTCTTTGCACAAGTTTATACAACAGCCCTTTCTAATCCTTCCTTCTTTTGTCTGAAATTGCATTTTCTTCCTTTCCTACCAGTTCAAATTTGTGATACTTTTTCTTCCTCACATAGATTTTCAAAATGAAAATTTTCCGCATTAAAAACGTGTTTTATGTTTCTTATTGAATTATGTTTGAAAAGAGTGTACCTTTCACTTCCGTGGAAAGTTTGTTAATATCAATGCCATCAGAGTTGTAGTATGAGGTTTATTGCAAACTGCCAAGCTATCATTTATTAGACAGTAATGACACCAATATTAATTTATTGAATTAAGTATACATAGGTAACATAATTATTCCTTTCTAGGACCAACTTCCCCCGGGGGGTGGAGGGGGGCGAAGCCCCCCTCCCGAGCACGAAGTGCGAGTTTGGTTGATATTCCCATTTTGAAATGCTTTCTAATCATGAGCTCTCTATTTCATGAGCTCTCTATTTTTATTTTATGCAGGAATTTCAGCTGCGGTTGGCCCACCGAGTTTGCAGTAAAGATTCCTGAAAATCATTTTATGCAGGAATTTCAGCTGCGGTTGGCCCAGCGAGTTTGCAGTAAAGCAATAAAGTTCATTTCCAATTATCTTAATAGCCCACTCAAATTCCTCGATACAGAGGAAATATTTGATGTTCTCTTCAGTAACTTTCCACCAGCACTCAAACTCATTATGTCAAATGCAAAATAATATCTAGATAACATCATCAATACGACGGAAACTGAGGTTATTTCAAGTCATGTCAATTTTCTTCCCACAAAGTACCTCCACCGTGTAGAGAACTAGTGAAGTAGTTTCAGCATTTGTCGTTCTCATGCTGTTCTGAGAGCAGAAACTTTCATTACGTGTCTTGGCGTGTAAATTACTTTGAGAAACCTTAATAACCGCATGCACATTTCAGGCAAACTTACCCCGGGAGCGCGCAGCGCGACCGTATACGCAACCCCGCGTAGCGAACACGCGAAGCCCCCGGGGGGTGGAGGGGGGCGAAGCCCCCCACCCGAGCACGAAGTGCGAGTATCTAGATAACGTCATCAATATGATGGAAACTGAGGTTATTTCAAGTGATGTCAATTTTCTTCCCACAAAGTACCTCCACCGTGTAGAGAACTAGTGAAGTAGTTTCAGCATTATTTGTCGTTCTCATGCTGTTCTGAGAGCAGAAACTTTCATTGCGTGTCTTGGCGTGTAAATTACTTTGAGAAACCTTAATAACCGCATGCACATTTCAGGCAAACTTATCACGACAGCTTTACGTCGGATTATAGACGGTCTTAACGCGTTTGACAAGTTTACTGTGAACAATACAGTCATCTTTGTTAGTGTTATGTGGAACGAGTTGTGTGTGTACTCAAATAGCAGCTTTGCACAACTTTCTAAAACCTATAAGTAAAGTTTTAGCTGGTGGGGATTTTGGTAAAGAGTGCTTTGTCGAAAGCGGAATTCTCATTCTTCTAGCTTATGGCATTAGTCAGCACTTTCAATACTGGCACACAAGAGAATATCGACTTACCTCAATGAGAAATAATTCACGTTATATTTTTCCCGAAGAAAGAAGACATTGCCAAATCGGATTATAGACGGTCCTAACGCGTTTGACAAGTTTACTGTGAACAATACAGTCATCTTTGTTAGTGTTATGTGGAACGAGTTGTGTGTGTACTCAAATAGCAGCTTTGCACAACTTTCTAAAACCTATAAGTAAAGTTTTAGCTGGTGGGGATTTTGGTAAAGAGTGCTTTGTCGAATGGCATTAGTCAGCACTTTCAATACTGGCACACAAAATATCGACTTACCTAGAGTGAGAAATAATTCACGTTATATTTTCCCCGAAGAAAGAAGAAATATGTACCTCTACATTACCAAATGAGAAAAAAGTCAAAGTGAGAGTAAAAATATACAAAATATTAATATGGAAGTGTGAACAACCTGTAATGCTATTTACAAAAAGTATTGAAATTATTGGGAGACGAAAATATTGTACTCACTCTACTGGAATATGGCGCAGTTGGCGTTGCTACAGAAATAAACTAGACAGACAAATAAAGAAGAGGTAAACATCAGAGAAAAAGTAGAATAAGGGACGAGGGACATTTACGATATCTCTAACCGTTTGGTCGATATAGCTGAAAACCGCCAAAAAGCGGTCGAAACCCGCCAAAAAGCGGTCAAAATACCGCCGACCGCAGCACCTATTTTAACCAAACGTTTTGTGTTGCATCCTTGTCACATTTGTGAGCTACATACCAAATTTCATTGTTTTGCACATTGCATTTTCACTGAGTTCAAGGCGTTTATACAAATACGAGCATGTACAAAATAAAAGTTCATGGTGGAGGTTCAACTTTAGGTTGGGACTTTCAAACTTTTACAGTATCCCTGAAGCGACCTAAGAAATTGAGCCAAAGGTGCATTCTTAAGATTCAGACCAAAAATACCTTTCACTCGGTATTGGTGTACGAGTAAGTAGGGCCATCGGCTTTAATAAACGCCCTATGTCACTGCGACCTGGTCAGATCTTTTGTGACATTCCCTTTAGTTATCTAGAAAAGTCCTAGACGTCTTATGACGGCCAGGCTTCTTTTAGGACTGTTTTAATATTAATCTTACAATGTGTTGTACCGTGTACCCATTTCAGTTGTTGCAGGACACACAACTCATATGCGTCATCTGTGTTCTCCTCCTGATAGATGGCCTTATAGTAACGGTATGGCTTAGTGTGGATCCTATGCAGAGACAACTTAGGAACCTGACACGAGAGATCAGCTCTACAGACAGAAGTGTGGTGTATCAACCTCAGGTGGGATCCGTTATAACTACCTATGCTATTAACTAGGAGAAAGTAATTGCTTCACGTACCCTCGACGTAAATGGGTTCTTCAAATTAAATTGATCCCAAAGCCCCAAAGGCAAGGTGAACTTAAACCCTTGACAAATGACAGACCTCTGGTCTTAACAAAGTTCGACAGTACTTGAAGGCATGTGATGTGATCTCGACCCCAGTCTAACTGAGATGTTGGTAAAGAAACTTTTCAGTCTAGGTAAATATATTTTGCACTCCTATTCAGGTATTATGGACAATGTGTTGATCTCATTTCTTCTGGTCCCTTCCCAGGTGGAGGTATGCGGGTCTCAATTCACCAGCTCCTGGTTAGGTGCTCTGTACGCCTACAAGGGTCTGCTTCTCGTGGTAGGGGGCTACATGGCGATGTTTCTCTCAATGCCTTCATATTCTACATCCTAACCCCTTCATTTTTCATCCCACAGGATCACGACGTTCGTATCATCATCGGAAGTTTCTCCCCTAGTGTCGCTCCACGACTTTTCTGTCACGCCCACAGTCTGGGCATGACGGGGCCAGAATATGTGTGGATTCTTGCCTTCTCACCCCGCAACTGGTGGAGCAAACCCCTGGATGGGTGTGAGGTCGAGAGTGCGGTGGAGCAGGTCATTCTGATATCTAGTATGGGTGTGGCAGCTCCTCTACACACCAAAGGAGTGGAGGTGAGTGACATGGACATTTTACTTTCTACATATTACAGTATGCTTAATAACACATATGAGAATAGAATATGCCTCATTTCTACTGCTAAGGATGAGACTTCACATAAGGGGATTTCAAGGGGAAATATTGAAAAACAGATACCCATTTTTTAATGCTCTTTCTTAGTTTGACCTTTAGTAATTTCTTCTTTAATTTAACCTTTTTACGTTATTTGGAGATTCTAATAAATAAAACTTAAAATTTCAATTTAATCTGTCCTTCTAATCTTTTGAATTTATGTTCAAGTCAATGCAGTGAACGCTCCAATAGAAACGAGTCCAGTCTAGTGAACTGTAAACTGATGCAGCTCCAATATTATTATTATTAGTGCAGCACTCTGAACAATACGGATTAAAGTAGAGAAAAAAAAAAACTCTAAGCATCTTGAATCTGAAGTGAGAAGCCTACTCCTAAATATCAATAGGTACTTTCGTCCTAAATAGAAGCCCAACAAGAACAGATTGGTCTCAGATGATGTGAGGAAGAACAAGAAGAAAGTTTAATGCCAAAATATTTTCGCCTGTTTTCCTTGGGATTTTCCAAGGATTAGAAGCATTTTATTTTCGAAGCTTTCTGTTGATCATCAACATTTTTGTTTGACCTAAAATAAAGTAAACATTAGAGAAGTAAACATTTTTGTTGCAAGACAACAAAATACACAACTTAAGAGGAAATCTGTGCCCCTTTCCTTGAGGAAACTAAACCCCAGTACCCCAGTCTACGATTCACTCGTGCGAGAGGTTCACATTAGATGTTGAGAGTGAAAAGCAAGGAATAGTATGGAAATACGAAAGCAAGGCAACACATTTGATGAGGAATGGATAGATAAATAATGATACCAAAGGGAAGCTAACATATGGAAAAGGAATTGAAGTAAATGAGACAGAAACCAGAACAGGGGTCCATTTCACGAAACTATACAATATTATCTCGAATTCGTGTATCGAACTATTACACACGAGAAGACAAGTGTAATTGACTTCGTATTATAGGACCAAGAATGGCGGATTGGGGCAGACTGACTTTAAAAATATCAACTCTAACTGGAGTAGATATTCAGATAACACACAGGACGTTAGTAAGAGAAGAACGTTCTACGTATTTGCCAAGCTGTTCACCAAGGCCTAAGACAAGCCAAGTCGTAAACTTTCAGCACAAGGAAGTCTCCTGGTACTTTTCTTTGTTTTTATGTTCTTCTTACTTGAGGAATTTTATGTGTTTATTTGTTTGTATGTTCTTTCCATTTTCATTTGCTATTATTCTACATTGACGGCTTTACTAGTGCAGAGAAATTTCCGCAGGCATTTTGTGGATATACTCGTAGGTATAACAAATGACATCGTTCAATTTTTTACGTGCTGGTTTACGAGTAAAGATGGGTTTATTGTCAATGACGATTTTTTTTTTTAATAAAAAGTTATTTCCAAATAAGACTTGTATGTGCCACCACCTCATTTAATATTGAGATTATTTAACAGCCAGGTGTTATGCTAAGCTTTTCCATTGTTCTCCTAGGTGTTATGCTAACCTTTTCCATTGTTCTCCTAAATACGATCATGAATTAGGACTAATGACCGTCATTTTGATTCCAGGTTTCCTTCGGAGCTGAATCTCCTGCTTTGAGTGACCGAAGGGAGTTCCCCCTATTCTTTCGTACGATGGCACCTGCAGCCTCCCACATCCCTGCCACTATTGCATTCCTCTCCTATCACAATTGGAAAGCTGTCATTGCGCTCTCCCAAAATCTGGATCTCTACTCATTGGTAAGTGTATCTTGTGCTTTATTTTGAAATCGCAAATACGCGAGTAATTCTGTATTTTTGGGATTCTCCTTTTAAAGAAAATTTTACATACCCATTTTCATGGCATATTATGTTAGGCATCAATACAATACATATATATCACCACAAATCTGTTTCACATCTTTTTACCAACGATAGAATAGAACCATCTTCAAATTGTAACAAGCATTCTCCTTTATTTCACCGTGTTCTGCTTTCCATTGAGAGATACTCTTAATATTCAGAGCGGCATTTGAGGCAGAATTAGAAATTCTCTCTCGGGAATTATAAATTATGGTGGCATTCATGTAGGTACAGGTACACATACGAGTATGAAGGCGATAATCAATCACAAAATATCCTCACCCTCACGCACTGTTTTCCTAGATACATACATGCAGTTCTATTTTATGAGCTTAAACATTCTACCCTTCCCCTTTGAATGTTCTGAATATGCACTCCACTCCATACAATACATAATCTATTATTTCCACATTTGCAGTCTACTGTTGCACGCATTAACTCATAAACAATAGACTAAGAAGAGGAGAATGAATAGAACTGAATAGCAAGTCAGGGAAGAGAAATGAAGAGACGGAACTGTGAGAAGAAAACGAGAAAGGGAATAGGTAATGAGGAGAAGATCAGAAATGTCGCAGTGAACAGTGTACTTAGCCTATCATACATAGTTCGTACCTTTTTCATTCTAGGTATAACACTAACTTTCGTTCTCATTTCTCATTATCTTTTCATGAACTTTCTCTTTTCCTCTTCTCCCTTTCTTCGATTCTTTTCTCTTTTAATTTCTCTCCTCTTTTCCCTATCCATGTAACACTTCCTTTAAAATCTTATTCTGTCTTTCGTGTTTCCTCTCTTCTTTTCTCTTTTTCTTTTACTTCCTGTCATTTTTAATTTTCATTCTTTTGTTGGAGATGTATTTTAAAGCTAGAGGCTACAGTACAGAGTGAAAATCAGCTTGAGCCAGGATGACAAAATGACTCCCAGGAAAAATCTGGGACATTGTTGTCTTCGCTTCTATTTGCCCCCATTATTAAATAAACAGATTAAGCGTTCTAGTTGTATCTACATTAAATCATGCTATGCATTATGACACAATTTATTTATTTATTTATTTTTTCTCTAGTGCGATCGAACGTACAATCGAAAAATCTTAGTGTATGTACCAGGTTTTACTGGACCAGGACACTTATATCCTTTCAGGTTATAGTAACACAATACAATCCGTCACTGACTTGGGGTTCATCCCATCATGTAATTCCGTCTTGTCATGATGTATCTTCTCTATCAAGACAGATTTAAACTTTTTCAATTAGAACTCCGAAACCCATCATTGCGTTATTTTCGTTCCATAAGTTTGAGTTGACTGCACATTTTTATAGCTTTTCATTTTTATCTTTTTCGATTATGGGAGCAATTCCGAAAGTTTCATCTTCGGTAAAAATGATGATATCGACAATTTTATTGTGTCATTTCAAATGTTCACTATTTGTCGAGCGGTTAAGGTTAATATTTAACCCTTCCATGTTCGGGTTTTATTTGGAAAGAAGAGATGCTTTTAAAAGTTAATTTAATTTTCCGTGTTTAAGCACTTTTTTTTAAAGAAATTTGATTTATTTTCAGGCAATCAATGATTTGGTAACGCACCTGGAGATGTCGAATATCACCTGTCGAACTATCATAACATTTGCTGAGACTGATTTCATGGATCAGTTGAAAATGCTGAAGGTGAGTCATTCATACTTATCCTTTATTTACTTAGAAAACTTTGGAGGGCACTAAATTCTTTGACAGACCAATTTCTACACATTTAATAAACTTTGAGAACCATTTTCTGATACCTTAACGTATTTTGGGAAAATATCTCTAGAAAAAATAATGCAAATGTAATTTCTTCCCTCTCTTTTTAAACTTTTTTAAATGTTTATTTAGAAATTTAAACAACTTTGAAACGATGTGAATTGACTTTTATTTTTATGTAGATAAGTATGAAAAAAAAAGCATAAAAGAAAAGAACACTTAAGTACTAAAACTTGAAAAGTAGTTTGAATTTTTTCAGCAAAATTAAACTTCTCTCTTTTCTGGAGGATTTTTTATCATGTAAAATGTTAGGGAAAGTTTGGTATTTAAGGTATTATGAAAATAAGCCCATCAGAGGTCAGGTAGATAGAGTAGAACTCAAAGTTACCAGGGTATTAACTCCGTCAGGATCAGGATTGCAGATCCTATAAATTTTCACATGGTACTTGTAATTAAGGAAGTGTGGACGGGTTTCTGAACATCGAAGCGAGCACTACGATAACCTTGAAGAATGGAGCACTTGGTGAACACACGCGAGCGCTGAGCCCGCGAATGGTACTGTACCACGCTCGCGATTGCATTACATGTTACATTGCGCTAGTGTGGACCCCGACAGCAGCAAAAATACCTACATAATTATTATTCATTGCTTATGTAGGTAGATATTAGGTAAGTATACCTAGATAGCTATATTTTTTATTTATTAGGTCCCTCAGGACCAAAGACCCCTGTAATACAGAAAACACCTTACTTCCTCTACTATGTGACACACGTTCCGAGCAATAAATTTTCAAAGGTCCCTTCTGCAGCACATTTCTTCCCCTGTTATTGTGTGCACATATCTGAGCAATGAAATTCCACAGGTTCTCCCTAGCGATTCACAGTACCTCTCGCTACAGAGGGATATCCTAAACTATGTCCGAGGTATCAGGGGAATCACTTTATTTTCCTCCATCACCTGCGGATACCTTTTCCTATACGAGGGTTTTATTTTGTTTTTAATCAACACTTTATGTCCAATATTCAAAAGCTTTGTTTTTATTTCCAATCACACGGCATTCTCTCAAGTATGCCTGCTCTCAATGACCTAGTTATCTATATTTTACAAGCACTATTATTATTATTATTTCCGATATCTGCATAATTACTATTTTGTATAAATGCCGTGTAATAATAATAATTATAATTATTTAATTGTCTTCTGACAGTTTCATTTGTCCATACACGGTGGGTTTTGAGTCAGCTATGTGTGATACATTCCTTAGGGTTATCATGCCCATGATTAATTCACCGGGTATGGAGTTTGATATTCATACGCGACTTGAAAAAGTTCATACTGGATAAATGTTCACGCAACTTCAAACTTCAGAAATACTAATTATTATGCAATGAACGATTAGTGGAGATGTCTGTTTCACTTAAAAAATACTATGCATTTATGCAATAATTACCTAGATGTAGTTACATTTATGTATTCCATTTCCTTTTATCTGAACAATTTGTATGAATGCCGTATAATAAAATAATTATGCAATGTGCAATGAAAGATTAGTGGAGATGTCTGTTTCACTTGAATATGTATTTCCTTATGACCTCAGATTCGAATTTTTCACAACTTTTTACATAGGAATCGACCATTTATTTATAATTTTTACCCACTTGCAACTCCTCCATTAGGGCGTTTCATATCGTTTTATCCTCTAATGTCAGGTCCACACATGCGTAATGTAACGTGAACATGTTAACGCGAGCGCCTTACATGTATCAATATTGACTAGTGTGGACGGGATAGAAGCACTCAAGTGAATGCTCGCCGAACGCTCGCCTCGGAACGCTTCTTTGATGTTTGATACAGACGTGTTACTCAAGTGTGGACGGGTTTCTGAACATCGAAGTGAGCACTACGATAACCTTGAAGAATGGAGCACTTGGTGAACACACGCGAGCGCTGAGCCCGCGAATGGTACTACACCACGCTCGCGATTACATTACATGTTACATTGCGCTAGTGTGGACCCGGCATAACAGCAGAAAAAATACCTAAATAATTATTATTAATTGCTTATGTAGGTAGATATTAGGTAAGTATACCTAGGTAGCTATATTTTTTATTTATTAGGTCCCTCAGGACCAAGGACCCCTGTGATACAGAAAACACCTTACTTCCTCTACTATGTGACACACGTTCCGAGCAATAAATTTTCAAATGTCCCTTCTGCAGCACATTTCTTCCCCTGTTATCGTGTGCACATATCTGAGCAATGAGGTTCCACAAGTTTTCCCTAGCGATTCACAGTACCTCTCGCTACAGAGGGATATCCTAAACACCTATGTCCAAGGTATCACGGGAATCACTTTATTTTCCTCCATCACCTGCGGATACCTTTTCCTATATACGAGGGTTTTATTTTGTTTTTAATCAACACTTCATGTCCAATATTCAAAAGCTTTGTTTTTATTTCCAATCGCACGGCATTCTCTCAAGTATGCCTGCTCTCAATGACCTAGGTATCTATATTTTTTTACACTGCTCTTTTAGAGATAGGCGTAGCAATCACTCGAAGGTATTTATTAGGTACGTACCCTATTTGAAACAACACTTTGGTTCGCTTTAAATTTTGAAACTCTCGATGTGATCGTGTTTCAGTGGAATAAGGGACGTTTAAATTTTATATTTTCCGATATCTGCATAAATAGTATTTTGTATGAATGCCGTGTAACTAGATAATTATGCAATGTGCAATGAAAGATTAGTGGAGATGTCTGTTTTACTGGAATATTTTATTTCCTTGTGTGAACAATTTGTATGAATGCCGTGTAATTACATGATTATGCAATGCGCTATAAGATAAATATTAGTGGAGATGTCTGATTTTCACTCAGGTTTAAGAACTCCATCGTATTTTCTATATTAAAATCATTTCTACCTGATTTTAATTGTAACAATGATGTGTGAGAGGTATGCTGTGTCGTTTTGGCAACCCATACTTTGGGCAGTCCGTCAATAAAATTTATTGATTTTGAAGGTCCATTTTAACTTTTGGGTTGTATGGAAAACGAATGTGTAGGTACTACATAAATACCTATGTACTTCACTTTTGGTTAAAGGGTAAAATTTATTAATTTGTTACACTATAAAGGAGGACTAGTTTCGCCTGTTAGGGCATGTTTCTCTTAAAATCCGCCCCGGGCGGGAATCGAACCCGCGGCCTAGCGCTTACAAGGCAGACGCGCTACCAACTAAGCTAACTAGGCTGGTTTTTTCATTCTTAATAACAAATTTATGTGATAAGTTTTTTGAAAAGTTGCAAACTTGCAAAAAAAAAAAAAAGCTCGCGAATGATTTTTTCGTGGAAATGAAAATGCCAATGTAAACAACGAGGATTTTTTCTCAATTATACTACAGTCTTTGAGAGATAGAGTTGAAGTAGATCAGAAAGCATATTTACGTAAACGTATTTATTTATCAATTTATTACTTTCTATTTTTTCGAATTTGTATGAATGCCGTGTAATTACATGATTATGCAATGCGCTATAAGATAAATATTAGTGGAGATGTCTGATTTTCACTCAGGTTTTAAGAACTCCATCGTATTTTCTATTATGTATTAAAATCATTTCTACCTGATTTTAATTGTAACAATGATATGTGAGAGGTATGCTGTGTCGTTTTGGCAACCCATACTTTGGGCAGTCCGTCAATAAAATTTATTGATTTTGAAGGTCTATTTTAACTTTTGGGTTGTATGGAAAACGAAAGTGTACTACATAAATACCTATGTACTTCAATTTTAGTTAAAGGGTAAAATTTATTCATTTGTTACACTATAAAGGAGGACTAGTTTCGCCTGTTAGGGCATGTTTCTTCCAATGCCTTCATATTCTACATCCTAACCCCTTCATTTTTCATCCCACAGGATCACGACGTTCGTATCATCATCGGAAGTTTCTCCCCTAGTGTCGCTCCACGACTTTTCTGTCACGCCCACAGTCTGGGCATGACGGGGCCAGAATATGTGTGGATTCTTGCCTTCTCACCCCGCAACTGGTGGAGCAAACCCCTGGATGGGTGTGAGGTCGAGAGTGCGGTGGAGCAGGTCATTCTGATATCTAGTATGGGTGTGGCAGCTCCTCTACACACCAAAGGAGTGGAGGTGAGTGACATGGACATTTTACTTTCTACATATTACAGTATGCTTAATAACACATATGAGAATAGAATATGCCTCATTTCTACTGCTAAGGATGAGACTTCACATAAGGGGATTTCAAGGGGAAATATTGAAAAACAGATACCCATTTTTTAATGCTCTTTCTTAGTTTGACCTTTAGTAATTTCTTCTTTAATTTAACCTTTTTACGTTATTTGGAGATTCTAATAAATAAAAGTTAAAATTTCTTTAAAAAAAAAAAAAAAAAAAAAAAAAAAAAGTGCAACCTGGGGGAGAATTTTCCCTCCCCCTTTAGTCCCTCTTATGGATAATGTGGAGAAGACAGGTGACAGAATACAAAATTAAATACAGGGTGTTCACAATTATGTACGAGATATGTGAACGTTCTTCCGAATCTCCTTTCATAGATCGGAAGATGATAGAAGATGTGGAGAGCTTTTAATCCTAAAATAATGCATGAAAAATCCTTTGTCATTTTGAAGGATCTGGAGGATACTATAGAATGGGCGAACTTGCCAAATTTTACAATCGAAGAAATTCCAGAGTACCCTGTACAATGTATAGGAAAATGGAGTTTTGAAAACAATAAAATTGCTCACATTTTATGGCACTCAATATATTGGTCCCCACCCCCCACCAATTCAGCAAAGTAATTACGAGAAATATGTTACGTACAAATGGGGTCATCCCAAAATTGTCCTGTCTACCCCCAACCCCATCATTCCATTAACGGTCTACCAGCAAATATTTTGCAATTTGCAATATCTTCATTGGATTTTGATATCTATTGGAACTAGTATTATCCAATATTTGTTACCAAACAGTTATGTATAAGTTTGAGAGGAAGTGTTAAACTGTTAAAGGCTGGCCTCTATCTTTGTTATTAATGATTTAAACTAATTTAAAGTTATTAAAATATGGGTACACACTTTTTTTTGTTTGTTATCAAATTTGGAAAGAGCTAGTTCTTCGCCCCGTCATAGTCATAGTGAAATAATGAAGTTTTTCATCTTAGTCAACCTCAAAAAGCCCTACATCACTAGCAAGCTACTTATAGCAGAAGGAAAACATGAATGAAGAAAAGTTGGCAAAAAAAAAGTTTATAAAAAAGAGACTTTTTTGTAAGCGCTTGAAAGTTGTAGACCAGAAATACCAGAATGATGCAGTATTCATTAAAACTTCTTAAATTCTCTGTTTGCACTGTTCTGTCGATAAGAGTTTCTATTTTAAAGTTATTTCCATTTCTCTCTCTCTCTCTCTCCCTCTCTTTCTGAGTGCGAATCAATGTTTTTACAAACATCCATTCAAGAGTTTTTCGAATTCACAGTATTAAATTTCATTATTACAGAACTGTATTTCCACGGAAAAGAGTCTTCATAATACTCGTACTGTCTAAAAATGAGACCGGATTAAGTGTGCTAATGAACATTGAATACTGTACCTATAGTATAATCCTGTACCTAAATACCTACCGGACTGCTACCATATTCAGCAGTTTATACTTAGGTATAACTTGGAGCTATGTACTTAGTACTTAGGTCGGTAAATATATCTTGGTTTCCTCTATTCACAAATAATAAAAGCTACTTATATCGTGGGTAAGAATCTCTCATCTCCCTTCGTTTCTATACCCTGATATTTTCCCGAACACAATAGCTGGATTTTTTATCTGGTTAGCTTTCATTCACACTGGCTTCCTTTCAAAAGTTCAAAAGTTGGAAATGTAAAGCAGCGCGTTTTACAACAAAGTTTGTAATGCAAACTTCGCAATAATTCAATTTGGTACAATAATGTTGTTAGTTTGTTGCGCTGAGCTTTGGGTTATTGTGTTGCTAATTTATTCATCAAATTGTAGGTATGAGTACCTAAACATGGTTCTCTATTTGGCAAATGTTTCAACGCTTGCTTTATTTTTACGCTTGTGGGAGTTGAACATCTAAATCATATAATTATTGTCTCTGCTCTACCACCCTATTAATACGTACTTAGTCTTTATCAAGTACACGAGATTTGATAATAAAGCCAAAGGAAGATCGTAACCCCTAGACAAGCTGTATGGTGTATGCTAATGGCTACGGCTGTAAATTACATGATTGTAAAGTCATTCTTTACCACCCAAATCATAGGAGATCGTTGGATCCTAGATCGGGATTCGAATACATGCACACCCGCTCAACAGGCGACTGGCTCAACCATTGTGCTATAGAGATAGGGAAGATATCTGTTTTATGTAGTTTCTTATTACACACGGAAACTTGTCTAATACACCACCTGCGAGTTCTACGGCTGACAAAACACAAGGGGTTAATATTTCGTTTTAATCTCGTGAAGGTCTACTATTGTGACGTTTAAAATAATTTTAACCCCCTGTCTACCTCCTCCTTTCCCTATTTTCATTTCATAAGAGTTAAATTACATGATTGTAAAGTCATTCTTTACCACCCAAATCATAGGAGATCGTTGGATCCTAGATCGGGATTCGAATACATGCACACCAGCTCAACAGGCGACTGGCTCAACCATTGTGCTATAGAGATAGGGAAGATATCTGTTTTATGTAGTTTCTTATTACACACGGAAACTTGTCTAATACACCACCTGCGAGTTCTACGGCTGACAAAACACAAGGGGTTAATATTTCGTTTTAATCTCGTGAAGGTCTACTATTGTGACGTTTAAAATAATTTTAACCCCCTGTCTACCTCCTCCTTTCCCTATTTTCATTTCATAAGAGTCCCAGGGGTACATTTTGGTACTCATTTTGTTTATTTAGGTGATAAATATTTCAAAACTAAGCCTCTCCCTCTGATGGATAAAATGAGAGGGAGAGAAGAGGGAAAACCTGAGAGAGAAAGGGAGAGGTGAGCTGGAAACAGAGAGTGGGTAATAAAATGGAAATTTCAATTTTCTCCAAACCACTCACTCTCTTAAGTATTAAACAATACTTCACGAGTGCAACTTTTTGTGCCAACTCCGGGAATACTAGTGAACCAAGTGTCTACCCCTCTGATGGATAAAATGAGAGGGAGAGAAGAGGGAAAACCTGAGAGAGAAAGGGAGAGGTGAGCTGGAAACAGAGAGTGGGTAATATAGTGGAAATTTCAATTTTCTCCAAACCACTCATTCTCTTAGTATTAAACAATACTTCACGAGTGCTACTTTTTGTGCCAACTCCGGGAATACTAGTGAACCAAGTGTCTATGTGATTTTGAAAAAATGAAAATCAACACAAGATGGATTCAAGAGTAATCAGAATATCACCCTTAGGCCGACCACGCACTATCAGGTAGACCTGACAGGTACGCCTCAACAGGGCCTCCTGTCATGTTTACCTGATAGTGTGTGTGATCATAAGGTAGACCTGACAGATGGACCTGTTCAGGCGTACCTGTCAAGTCTACCTTATAGTGTGTGTGCTCATCAGGTAGACCTGACAGGCTGACCTATTCAGGCGTATCCGTCAGGTCTATCTAGCAGTGAGTGGCTGGCCTTATTTACGAGACACTGAAATAGAAGAGGTTAACTACTGTGAAACTATAGGACGGACAGAAGCAATCAGATTGGACGAGGCAGGAGCATAGAAAAGTACCTTTGTAATCCGCTTAGACGCAGGAAATCCTTCCCTTGTGCTTATTGAGTCAGCAAATGTATCATCCCGCTCCCCGAGTGATGAAAAATTGCAAATATCATTATTAACGCTTTGCTAGAATAAGCCACACTGACATGTATAGGACGGACAGAAGCAATCAGATTGGACGAGGCAGGAGCATAGAAAAGTACCTTTGTAATCCGCTTAGACGCAGGAAATCCTTCCCTTGTGCTTATTGAGTCAGCAAATGTATCATCCCGCTCCCCGAGTGATGAAAAATTGCATTTACGGCTGACAAAACACAAGGGGTTAATATTTCGTTTTAATCTCGTGAAGGTCTACTATTGTGACGTTTAAAATAATTTTAACCCCAAGCTGTCATTGCGCTCTCCCAAAATCTGGATCTCTACTCATTGGTAAGTGTATCTTGTGCTTTATTTTGAAATCGCAAATACGCGAGAAAATTCTACGCATTTTCATAGCATATTATGTTAGGCATCTATACAATACATATATATCACCACAAATCTGTTTCACATCTTTTTACCAACGATAGAATAGAACCATCTTCAAATTGTAACAAGCATTCTCCTTTATTTCACCGTGTTCTGCTTTCCATTGAGAGATACTCTTAATATTCAGAGCGGCATTTGAGGCAGAATTAGAAATTCTCTCTCGGGAATTATAAATTATGGTGGCATTCATGTAGGTACAGGTACACATACGAGTATGAAGGCGATAATCAATCACAAAATATCCTCACCCTCACGCACTGTTTTCCTAGATACATACATGCAGTTCTATTTTATGAGTTGGAAATTCTCTCTCGGGAATTATAAATTATGGTGGCATTCATGTAGGTACAGGTACACATACGAGTATGAAGGCGATAATCAATCATCACAAAATATCCTCACACACTGCTTTCCTAGATACATGCAGTTCTATTTTATGACCTTAAACATTCTACCCTTCCCCTTTGAATGTTCTGAATATGCACTCCACTCCATACAATACATAATCTATTATTTCCACATTTGATGCAGTCTACTGTTGCACGCATTAACTCATAAACAATAGACTAAGAAGAGGAGAATGAATAGAACTGAATAGCTGAGCTTAAACATTCTACCCTTCCCCTTTGAATGTTCTGAATATGCACTCCACTCCATACAATACATAATCTATTATTTCCACATTTGCAGTCTACTGTTGCACGCATTAACTCATAAACAATAGACTAAGAAGAGGAGAATGAATAGAACTGAATAGGAAGTCAGGGAAGAGAAATGAAGAGACGGAACTGTGAGAAGAAAACGAGAAAGGGAATAGGTAATGAGGAGAAGATCAGAAATGTCGCAGTGAACAGTGTACTTAGCCTATCATACATAGTTCGTACCTTTTTCATTCTAGGTATAACACTAACTTTCGTTCTCATTTCTCATTATCTTTTCATGAACTTTCTCTTTTCCTCTTCTCCCTTTCTTCGATTCTTTTCTCTTTTAATTTCTCTCCTCTTTTCCCTATCCATGTAACACTTCCTTTAAAATCTTATTCTGTCTTTCGTGTTTCCTCTCTTCTTTTCTCTTTTTCTTTTACTTCCTGTCATTTTTAATTTTCATTCTTTTGTTGGAGATATATTTTAAAGCTAGAGGCTACAGTACAGAGTGAAAATCAGCTTGAGCCAGGATGACAAAATGACTCCCAGGAAAAATCTGGGACATTGTTGTCTTCGCTTCTATTTGCCCCCATTATTAAATAAACAGATTAAGCGTTCTAGTTGTATCTACATTAAATCATGTTATGCATTATGACACAATTTAATTGCGATTTTTTTTTCTACGTACAAATGGGGTCATCCCAAAATTGTCCTGTCTACCCCCAACCCCATCATTCCATTAACGGTCTACCAGCAAATATTTTGCAATATCTTCATTGGATTTTGATATCTATTGGAACGAGTATTATCCAATATTTGTTACCAAACAGTTATGTATAAGTTTGAGAGGAAGTGTTAAAGGCCTCTATCTTTGTTATTAATGATTTAAAGTTATTAAAATATGGGTACACACTTTTTTTTTGTTATCAAATTTGAAAAGAGCTAGTTCTTCGCCCCGTCATAGTCGTAGTGAAATAATGAAGTTTTTCATCTTAGTCAACCTCAAAAAGCCCTACACCACTAGCAAGCTACTTATAGCAGAAGGAAAACATGAATGAAGAAAAGTTGGCAAAAAAAGTTTATAAAAAAGAGACTTTTTTGTAAGCGCTTCGTACATTCTAGAAAAACAATATTTATTTATACCTGTTCTTCAAGCTGTAAATGTACCTAAATACAGTTTTCTATGTTTCCTTCCGTTTGTGCATACACATTGTTTACAGCTTGGAAAAACAGGTACCTACATACACGTGATACTTTTACCCCTCTCAGGTTTTAATCTAATTATTCAAATTATGAAGACACTCTTGCAGATTTTGCCCATTTGCACTGTTGTCTGGATTTTGCATAATTAGCATAGTTACCAGTAACTCCACTGACTCCGAGGTTCGTCTGTTTCACAGTCCGACATCTCATTCCTACATAGTCTTCCTCAGCCTCAAAGTCAATATATCCATCTAACATACGACGCTGTGTGGGTTGTGGCCCACGGGATGCGCGGGTTGCTGTCCCACAATGCCAGTCTGGTGCGGGACTTCAGTTACAACACGACGCTGTGTGGGTTGTGGCCCACGGGATGCGCGGGTTGCTGTCCCACAATGCCAGTCTGGTGCGGGACTTCAGTTACAACAGACGGGACATTGCTGAAGAACTGATGCACAGTCTGAGTCAGGTCGAGTTTGTTGGCGTGTCGGTAAGTAGAACTATTACTTTTGTAGCTTTTCTAGGTTCCATCAAGGCCCGGGGCCGGGGATAGCAGCTTAACTCCATACACAAAAAGCCCACTCAGCGGCTTAGAGGTACGGACAAACAGCCCTAGAGGATGGGTTAAGCTACTACGAAGCTCAGAGCTTTTTCAAAAATGTTGTCACAGCATCACTAAGTTCTTCCTTTAAAATCCCTTCTCTTTTCTACTCAATTGTCCTCACGCGATTCTCAAGGAGTTGTTTGACCCGTGGTGAAAGTCGCGGCTGTCCGCCCCTAACTTCAGCTTCCGATACTTCGAGTCTGTCGAAAATTGTACCGGGCTCCTCCGGTATGCAGTCTAACGCCCCCTCGTGCAGGAAGGTTCCTGGATAGAGCTGCAAGGGAAAAGTTTGCAAAATACCTATACTATAGGTCCTATAGGAATAGGAAAGGAGAAACAAAAACATAAAACGAAGGTCCGGATGAGATTAATGTATGCTTCCTGCAACTCCTGCATAATTAAATTATTTCTAAGCTCGCCCTGAAATTATGAAGGTTACATGTAGATATTATCGCTCCTCATACACAGAATTAAGTGGAATATTGCATCAAAACAAGAATAGTACCACTGATTTTTCCATAGATACCTACACTTGAGTACACACTGATGAAATTTAGAAAATAGTTTTAGCAATAACTATCTCTTGTAAAATCGCACCATCACGAACTAAAAAGCCGCCACAAACTTACGATTTGTACGGTAAATATTATACATAATTGTTTTACAAATTTTGATAATTTTCTCTTCATATTGATTCCAGGGTCCTCTGTCATTCGACGGCGCAGATAGGATTGGAATATCCGCTTTCTATCAAATTCAAAGTAAGTACCTAACTATCCCTGAACTATTAATAGTATCTAACTAACTATCTATATCTACTATTAGATATGTTTGTATTATGTTAACTGTAAGTAAAGAATCTCAATTATCTGACTGGATTACTTAATTATGGAGATTCCAGGTTATGTACACAGCCCTAATTTTATTTGGTTGATGTTCCCATTTTATAGTTTCTAATAAACCACAGAGGTAACTACTGGTATCCATTTGGTCTACTATTTAATTGTTCGTAGTTCTTACTCAAATACGTCTTAATGTTGGTCCTTTTCTTCATTCCCAAATTACCGAATACGATGGTGATCAAGTGATCATAGAGTAGAATACTTAAGTGTTAATAAAAAGTAAAAACCCTCGAAGTTTGAACTT
>NW_007378396.1:109146-117041 GCF_000475195.1 Diaphorina citri | reverse complement strand
TACTCTATATTTATGTATTTTTTTCTCTAGTGTAGAATGTAGGTGTACGAATGGGATAGAATTACGAGTTAGTTACGACCAGGTAGTAAGGCATCTAACCCAACAGAAACCATAGCTAAGTAGGTACCTAGGTGGATTGACTTAGTAATAAATAGTAAGTACCTATGAGGCATTGTAACAAGTAAGTACCTATGAGGCATTGAAACAAGTAAGTACTTACCTATGAGGCACTGTAACAAGTAAGTACCTATGAGGCATTGTAACAAATAAGTACCTATGAGGCATTGTAACAAGTATGTACCTATGAGGTATTGTAACAAGTAAGTACCTATGAGGCATTGTAACAAGTAAGTACCTATGAGGTATGGCAACAAGTAAGTACCTATGAGGCATTGTAACAAGTAAAAGTAGGTATCTACCTATAATTAAGGTAGTACCTACCTACTAGGTACCTTAAATATACCTAAGTATGTAGAGATTATAATGTGTGCGAACTATGCATTAATACGTCTGGCTATGGCTAGCCCTACTGAACTTAAATGCTTGAATTGTTTTAGATACCTGCTTTCAGATTCTTATTGGTAGGTACCAATCTACTTTCAGAATTTTCAGATGAATGTTCTAGTTTTAATACCCTTTCCTTTTAGACTTATATGCTTAGATTGATATCCTCATGAATATGTAGGGTGGGGGTTGAATACTCCAAATTTTCGGAGTTATGTGGATGAAACTTAAAGCCTGGTTAGCTTGGAGGGTATAGCGCGTCTGCCTTGCAAGCGCTAGGTTGTGGGTTCGGAAAGGTATTAGGTACGTAGTAGGTAGGTAGGTATACCTACTTAATAAACATGGACCCTGATTCGGTCTCTGACACTCGTGAGGTCTAAGATCTGAACTAACAAAACTGGGTGAGGAAATAGTTCGAAACCGAGTAATTGCGTTATGTTTGAAACGAAACATTTTTGTACATAATAACTGAATAAATACTTTATTTTAGGACTGTAGTCTCTTTCTTATGGATTCCAAGTCATGTAGGCATTCGAGAAAACAATTTGGTTGATGAAGCTGCTAGAAATTCAAATGAGGCGCCATTATCCACTATCTGTACAGCAGATGATTACAGAGCTGTCTTTAAAAAACTTCAGTTAGAAGTCTGGGCATTTGGTTGATGAAGCTGCTAGAAATTCAAATGATGCGCCATTATCCACTATCTGTACAGCAGATGATTACAGAGCTGTCTTTAAAAAAGTTCAGTTAGAAGTCTGGGCTAAGCCGTGGAGAGAAAATCAACTCACGGGACAGAAACTAAAGAAAATTAAATGTGACACAAGAAAGTGGAAGTCTTCAACCAGAGACGTTAGAGCGGAGGAGATTGTAGTTTGCCGGTTAAGAATCGGACATTGTTTAGCGACACATCAATATTTACTAGAACGCCAAAACCCACCCGCTTGCCATTTGTGTAATGAAGTACCCATTACTATAAAACATTGGTTATTAGAATGTCCAAGGCTAAATGCCTTAAGAAGGAAATTTAAGTTTGGTTCTTGTTTGAAGACTATTCTAAAGGATGACGAGATTATTATTGATAGTTGTGTAAACTTCCTCAAAGAAGCATGAGAAGGAAATTTAAGTTTGGTTCTTGTTTGAAGACTATTCTAAAGGATGACGAGATTATTATTGATAGTTGTATAAACTTCCTCAAAGAAGCAGACATTTTCCATAGAATTTAGACAAGAATTACTATGTACATAAATAATAGGTATAACTATATCCTTGCATATCTGTATATCAGGCTTTTTGTCCTACAATATTATCTACTTATCCCCTACCTGCTTTCTTCTAGGGTTCTAGCAGGTCTTTGTAAGTTCTCCAGGTTCTAAGTGGTACAGCCTATTAAATAGAACTCTGTAGGTATTTATGTGTAGGTAGGTACCTAAGTACTCGAGTATCTACTATTTTCCGGAGCCCACAAGGTCAGATCTCCAGAGCATGCCATGATTCATTGATAATAGATAATTATGAACATCATTCAGCAATTTCACACTCTCCACTGTACATAGTTCCATTGTATTTGGAACTAATAGCTAACGGGAACACATATCTAGAGAGGAAGTCAATGTGTATAGCAGGTATTGTGCACCTACTGTCTACTGTATGCATTATTCAGTTATCCTAAACATTGTATGTAAGTGGTACCTACTTAAAATCCCAACATTTAGCTATCCTGCCTAGTTAGCCGGGAAGGTAAGTAGTTCATCTGCCTTGAAAGTGCAACAGTGATCTTTCTCCTATCCTGTCCTCCCTCTTTGATTTTTTACACATCTATAAATAGACTATTAGGTACTTAGGTACATAATTATGTCAACATTGTATGAATTAGGTATTACCTGCTATTTACCTACTTTTAGTCATCCCCAGCCTGTTATAAAAGTCATTAACTACCTACCTACCTACCTTGTAATGAAACTAATTTATTGTATTACCTATTTGGATAGCAGAAAAGAACCATCCATAAAGGCCACCTTGCCTTATGGATGGTTCTTTCTGCCGAATGCTGTCCAGTATATACTATTCCTAATAGGTAGGTACCCATGTAATTTTGGAGGCACATAGGACGTAACGCAGGAACTTCTTTGTTTATAATTTACCGGTGAAAATTCATTGATCACATAATTTGAAACAGTTCAAAAATAGGTACCTAAATCAAAAATAAATATGAATAAAAATCGATGAAATTTAACGTCAAATGATCTAAATGCCTTGGTACACACGCGAAAAAAACTGGAACTTTTTCGTGTTAAATCACAAGTTTGCCGGGTAAATTCCTCAAGTTACTTTCAGAGCGTCTCTCTGCCATGGATGTTAGGAACGAACTAATCAAAATATTGAAAACAAAATGAATCATGTGGACCCAATGCGATGAAGCTTGGCACAAGCTATTATATCTTACTCATATTTATTGTTCGTAATTACTCTATACTTCTAGGTACAATAGATATACTTACTCTATATTTATGTATTTTTTTCTCTAGTGTAGAATGTAGGTGTACGAATGGGATAGAATTACGAGTTAGTTACGATCAGGTAGGCATCTAACCCAACAGAAACCAAAGCTAAGTAGGTATGTACCTACCTACCTACCTACCTACCTACCTACCTACCTAGGTGTACTGACTTAGTAATAAATAGTAAGTACCAATGAGACATTGTAACAAGGTAAGTACCTATGAGGCATTGTAACAAGTAAGTACCTACCTATGAGGCATTGTAACAAGTAAGTACCTATATGAGGCATTGTAACAAGTATGTACCTATGAGGTATTGTAACAAGTAAGTACCTATGAGGCATTGTAACAAGTAAGTACCTATGAGGCATTGTAAGAAGTAAGTACCTATGAGGCATTGTAAGAAGTACCTATTAAGTACCTATGAGGCATTGTAAGAAGTACCTAAGTACCTATGAGGCATTGTAACAAGTAAAAGTAGGTATCTATCTAACTAGCTATAAGGTAGTAGGTATGTAGAGATTATAATGTGTGCGAATTATGCATTAATACGTCTGGCTATGGCTAGCCCTACTGAACTTACCTACTTGAATCATTTTGAATGCTCCAAATTTTCGGAGTTATGTGGATAATAATAATAATAGTGCTTATTTATACTGCTCGCATAGGACTGTACGTTTCTTATGTGAGATCTCTGTTAGACCCCATTTTATTAAGACAAATTCTCAATATCAAGTGAGGCTGAAACAAAATTTGGTGATGTATTGCTGATCTTACCACTGAGAGTTAACACAGTATTAAGGGGTTTCTTTGACATCACCTATTTGATTTAACTCTGTATTAACTGAAAACTCTCTGTGAATCAGGCATAAGAGGTTTGGAATTGATGCTTCAGTATTGCGGGTAGATACCTACCTATGTACCTACCCGCAATCAGACCAATGCAACTTATTATGTTATAATGACAACACTTTTTAAACTCTTTTACATTTTCAGATTCCTGTATTATTTAGATGTAAGAAATTTGAAACTTTCACTTCAAATCTGCGTTGAAAAATGTCCTGACCGAAACATGGAAACAATGAATGACATTCAAGAGTTTTATTCAAGGACACATTCCTCTTTATGCAGGTGAGAAAATGCTGAAAAGTCTATTAGACAGGCTGAGCTTCAGTGGCATACATACTATTGACCTGTGGCTAAAGGTAAAGTCTTGAGAACTGAGAACCACAAACTCCCTTTGAGTTTTTTTCCCATCAAAATTAGAGGATGCACTGATGTCCTCTTTCTGTGCATCTTTATTCTGTTCCTATTTGTTATGGTAAGTTCACAAAACATTGTACTTAATGGTGCCAATCTGAGTAACATTACCCCTTATTGGAGCCTTACAAAGATTTGCCTGGGTTTGTCTTGGCAGGACAAAGTACCCCCTTTTCAATTCAAAGGTAATAAAAGTTATTAAATCTAGAAATACCTACCTCCTGACCTAAATAAATACCTAAAATCTTACAAATAACTTTTTACAAATTTGTATTCCTTACAACAAATTATTTGGTTTGACTGTCATTTGATTTCAGATTTTCATAGCAGGTTTTGCCTTTGTCTATGGCAATCCACTCAGACTAATTCATGGCTATGATAGTTTTGGAAACACTTGTGGATCCTCTACCAATGACTATATTGGTACCGACCTTTCTGGTCTTGATCTCAGTGAAAAGAAGTGAGTCCCCAAAATTAGTTTCTTATGTGAGATCTCTGTTAGACCCCATTTTATTAAGACAAATTCTCAATATCAAGTGAGGCTGAAACAAAATTTGGTGATGCACCTATGGCTGATCTTACCACTGAGAGTTCACACAGTATTAAGCGGTTTCTTTGACATCACCTATTTGATTTAACTCTGGATCAACTGAAAACTCTCTGTTTTCAGACATAGGAGGTTTGGAATTGATGCTTCAGTATTACCTACCTATGTATGTATTTACTCGCAATCAGACCAATGCAACTTATTATGTTATAATGACAACACTTTTTTAACTCTTGTTTCTTATGTGAGATCTCTGTTAGACCCCATTTTATTAAGACAAATTCTCAATATCAAGTGAGGCTGAAACAAAATTTGGTGATGTACCTATGGCTGATCTTACCACTGAGAGTTCACACAGTATTAAGCGGTTTCTTTGACATCCCCTATTTGATTTAACTCTGGATTAACTGAAAACTCTCTGTTTTCAGACATAGGAGGTTTGGAATTGATGCTTCAGTATTACCTACCTATGTACCTACCCGCAATCAGACCAATGCAACTTATTATGTTATAATGACAACACTTTTTAAACTCTTACATTTTCAGATTCCTGTATTATTTAGATGTAAGAAATTTGAAACTTTCACTTCAAATCTGTGTTGAAAAATTAGCATTAAAAACTGACCATCGAAATTTTGACCCGATTACATCACTTTCCTTCCTATAGGATAAGGAAAGTAAAAAATTAATGTTGGACGACACCGAAGCGAATACAATAGTCCGTCCCTTATACCTTTTTATTACTATTGTAATAATAAAGGAAGGACGGACTAAAAAATACAATATACGTACCTACACGAAGTTCAAGCCAAGAGAAAAGGAGAGAGGGAATTGGTTTTTCCTGAGGGGGAAATAATTTCCGCAACTTTTTCTCTCTCCTCAAAGAACTTTTTTTTCCCTCGAGTTACTTCTCTATTTGACTTTGTAAGACTGAGGGGAGGGGGGGGGACAAAGGCTCTCAAGTTAAGTAATATTTCCTTCAGAAGGGTTGGAGAGAGAGGGAGAGATCTAAGAGAAGGGAGAGAAACTGAGAGAGAGAGAGTGAGAGAGAGAGCAAGGAAGGAGTAAGAGAAAAAGAGAGAGAGAGAGAGAGAAATAGAGCAAGGAAGGAGTAAGAGAAAAAGAGAGAGAGAGAGAAATAGAGCAAGGAAGGAGTAAGAGAAAAAGAGAGAGAGGGTGAGAGAGAGAGATAAATAGGTAAGAGAAAAAGAGAGAGAGAGAGAAATAGAGCAAGGAAGGAGTAAGAGAAAGACAGTACTGGAGAGAGAGAGAGAGGGAGAAAAACAGAGAGAGAGAGAGAGATCTAAGAAAAGGGAGAGAGAAAAATTGATGGAGGCAAATTTAGTCATGAGAAAGGAAAGGGAGGGATTAAAGTAAGAGAGAGAGAGAGAGAGAGAGAAATAGTGTGCAAGAGAGATAGGAGTACAGGGGGAGGGGAGGAAGAGAAGGGAGGAGGTAGGGAGTGAGAGAGAGAGGGGAAAGGCTTCTGGTTTTTGAGATGTTTGGAGAAAAGAAAATTAATAGGTATTGTCACGATAATGAGAAATAAGAGAGGGGAGGAGGTAGGGGGTGAGAGAGAGAGAGGGGAAAGGCTTCTGGTTTTTGAGATGTTTGGAGAAAAGAAAATTAATAGGTATTGTCACGATAATGAAAAATAACTTTACTCTCTCTCTCTCTCTCTCTCTCTATCTATCTATCTATCTATCTATCTATCTCTCTCTCTCTCTTCCTACCTGAAGAAGAAAAAGAAAAAGGAGAGGAGGAGAAGTATGAGAGGAAGATGACAAAGAAGAAGCAGACGCATCAAAAAAAGGAGTAAAGGGAGCAGAAAAATAAGGAAACAGAGATGAAGACAACAAAGAAGAAGGAGAAAAATAAGAGAAAGGAGAAGAAAAAGGAGATGATGCAGAAGGGGGAGAGGAGGAAGAAGAACAAGAAGAAGAAGGAGAGGAAAAAGAAGAAGAAAAAGAAGAAGAAGTTAGGTCTCCCTCCCACTACCTGCCATAAAAAATATGATAACACCATCTGGTCTCTTTCAAATTATGAAATAAACTTGTAAAGAAACCTGGTAGCAGATGTTTACATCGTGTTTGTTATCAATAGAACACTCATGCTAAGTAACGCTCAGTATGGTGTGTATTTGGTCAATACTGGGTGTGGTTTGTTATTTCATCGACAATAGTAAGCTCCTGTGGCAACGTTTTGTTGGCAAAGTCATTAGGGAGCGCGTAGCGCGACCGTTTTTTCTAAAAGGTGTAAAGCCACTAGGGAGCGCGTAGTGCAACGGTAGCATTCTTTCTGGTGAGGATTCCTACTGACGGAGAATTTTTCTTTTACTAAAATATTCTAAACCGTGGCGAAGTAAGTAACCTGCTAGTAAAAATAATAATAATAATAATAATAATCGGAAAAAAAAACAGAATCTACTCACAATAGCAAATAATTGATATTACGTGTATCTTTCTCTCTCTATTTTATTTATCATTTTTTTTATGTACGTATTTATATACATAGATACCTATCTGAATATGATACACCTGTTGTAGGTATATAAAATTGAGTTGTATATAATAATGTATGTATGATACATAATATGCGTTCTCTGTATATTATTTATTTATGAATGCTATTTTGTATATTTCATTTTGGGAAAATTTCTTTTTTGCATCAGGTGAATAGAAATATGACAGAGAGAGAGAGAGAGATATAAAGAAGGAGATAGAGATAGAGAAGGAAGGAGAGGGGGGGAGAGAGAGAGTGAAAGAAAGAGAGCGAAATATTAACTACCTATAGGAAGAGAATGCGATAAAGAGAGATAGAGAGAGAGGGAGGGAGAGAGAAAGAGAGAGGGAGAGACTGAGAGAAGTAGAGAGGGAGGATGGAGGGAAGGAGAGTGAAAAAAGAGAGCGAAATATTAACTATATAGATGGAGGGAAAGAGGAAGAAAGAGAGAGAGATCGAGAGAAGAGAGAGAGATAGACGGAGGGAAAGAGAAAGAAAGAGAAAGAGAGAGAGGGAGGGAAATTGCATTGTTGGAAACCCTAGCTGCTTCTGGGATTCCTGGGGAGAATTCAATAGGAGGGAGA
>NW_007378396.1:106740-109082 GCF_000475195.1 Diaphorina citri | reverse complement strand
CCTTTACAAATTTTGGGTTTTTTTTTTTTTTTTTTTTTTTAGCATTGACGTGTGTTGCATTCTGAGAGATAATAGGAAAGAGGATTTGAGGATTGAAGATTGGTACTAGGTATTACCTACCCACGTGAGTAGGTACCTATCTATTCTCTGTATTATTTATTGTTTCTATTATTATTGTTTATTGATTTTGATATATCTAGATGTGTTTGTTTTGTATTTTTAGGTAGGTACATACCTTTACCTTACCTTTACCTTTTTTTCGTTTGGTGGTTCCTAATTTTATACCTACCTTGTTTGTTTTCTGGGTTTGGTATACGTACCTACCTATGTATTTTCTAGTAGGTAGATACCTACCCTTAAGTAGGTATTGATTTCAACTTGAAGTCACGAGTTAATTTGGACTCCGAGTTTGAGTACCTAATTTTCCGAAAAGTTCCGAAATCGCAGTAATTTTAGATAATTTTGTATTCGGAATTCCAATTTCATTTTATTACGGTAACCCAGGTAGATATAGGTACGAGTATTAGATATTAAACTATTATACAGACGTGCTGGAAATCAAATTGGAAAATTTGGACACTGAAATCTTCTTGCCCACCCTAAACTTATACTTCCACTTTTTTTCTTTTAACTTTTTTCTAATTTATTATTAAAGCAATAACTTAGTACAGAAAAAGGCCAATAAACCTCGATAATATCAACTACCCTCGGTCCCAATTAGTTGATATAATCGAGGTTCTACTGTACTCGTAATAACAGGGTTGGAATTGAACACTGGTGAAAGCCAGCCTATTCGTGCTTGGTTGGTAGCGCGTCTGCCTTTGTAAGCGCTAGGTCCCAGATTCGATTCCAACTCGGGGCGGATTTTACCCAGATAAGGTTCGTTCTCGGAACTGCTGGCTTTCTCCTATCCTGTCTTCCTTCTCTCTTCGCTTTCGGGGCGATAAGACCTTAACAGGTACAGTTCCCTCTGTCAAACCTCTTGGGGGAAAAAACTCCGAAAACTAGGTAGGTATTCCGTCCCAGAAATGTCCTTCCGTCTCTCTCTCTCTCTCTCCTTCTATTATTATCATCCTCTCTCTCCATTTCTCCCTATTTCGTGTCCTATGGGTTGTGTGATTATCTCTTTCCTACTGATAAAATAGCTAGGGAGGATTACATGGGAGGGAGTGTGATAAAAGAGTACCTACAAAGGGGAGCGAGGGAGAGAGAGGGGGATATACCTATGGGAGGTACATAATACGCTTTACTCCAGGGTATACACTATACCTGGGTAGGTATAACATCAAATAGAACATTTTCCTCTCACCGCTTTTTCTCTTTTTTATCGGTACCTAACTTGTTGCTTTGGCTTTCTCTCTCTCTCCTCTCTCTCTCTCTCTCTCTCTGTCTCTCTCTCTCTCTCTCTCTCTCTCTCTCTCTCTCTCTTCTTCAGAAAATAGCCAGCGATCGAAAATGAACTGAAGTACCTAGATAAAACAGTATACCTATAATACCTTACTGTTTTCTTCTTCATCTTCTTCTTTTTCTTGTTTTTCTTCTCTTTATTTTATTAAATCTCCATTTAATTTTATTTGTTGTAAAGCTGAGAGCTTTTTTTACCACGTTAAAAAGTAGGTACCTCCTTTGCAATTTTCTCATTTCTACGTGGGTAATCAGTCGTTTTATATTGGTAATGTTGCCTCTGGTCGCTACTGTTTCACAATAGCTAGTAGCTACCCAGTTGTTGTTCTCACAATACAACCAAAATTTCAACAATAGGGGGCGAAAAAACTTGGTCTCGGGAATCGAACCCGGGACCTTCGAAGTACCGGAGTAGGCTGCTTGTTTTGGACTACCCAGTAGATTACTTGTCAGCACTATACTTGTCAGCACCTAACTACATACTCGTACCATATGCTTGGGGTCCTATACTTTATATCCATCCACCGCGTCAAGTATGCCCGATATTCACGGGAGAAAAAAAGGGAAAAAGTGAAACAAGGAGAATGAAGGGTAAAATAAAGATGGAGAAGGGAAAACGAGGGGAAGTGGGTAAGAAAGGTGTAGAAAAGAGGGAAAGACGGGAGGGAAAAGAGATAAAAAATAAAGTATAAAGTGGGATGAATAAAAATAAAGGAGAAAAAAGAAATTCAATATTCTAGCTTGAGTTGGGTTAGATTTTTGTTTTTATTTGCCTTGTTTTATTTTCTGCTTACATTATTATTTTTATTTGCCAAAAAAAAAATCTTCGCATATCGTTTTTCTTTTTTGCTTTCAATATTTCGGATTTTTTTTTTTTTTTTTTTTTTTTTTAGCATTGAGGGTTTTGTTTTTTGAGAGAAAAAAGAAAAGGGGTTTTG